>NC_084732.1:81959730-82017230 GCF_033978785.1 Entelurus aequoreus
ATATATATATATATATATATATATATATATATATAGCTAGAATTCACTGAAAGTCAAGTATTTCATATATATATATATATATATATATATATATATATATATATATATATATATATATATATATATATATATATATATATATATATATATATGAAATATATATGAAATACTCGAGTTGGTGAATTCTAGCTGTAAATATACTCTTCCCCTCTTAACCACGCCCCCCTCCCCCAACCACACCCCCGCCCAACCCCACCCCCCACTCCCGGAATCGGACGTCTCAAGGTTGACAAGTATGGCTCTGGGTCCAGTGGACCCGGACATCTTATATGTAATAGAAATGTGTAGGGGGGGGTGTATGGTGTGTGTGGTCATTAAATATGTATTCTGATATATGTTCTTCACAGAAAATGAGCCAAAGTCAGTGAGTCTCAGTTTGAAAAATTAATTAATTGTATCATTTTTATTTTAATAAAAAATTAAAACAGGTCCCACAGACCCGAACACAACACATTCAGAACATTCGTTCTCAGGACTGGACCGTGCACCTTACCTCCTTTTGCACTATTTTTCTTTTCTTTCCTTCCTATGTTTTGCATATTTATATAGACTGTCACACTGATACTGGAGTTGCTTTTAATCTCATTGTACCTGTGTATAGTGACAATAACAGGCATTCTATTCTATTCTATCTATTAAAACAAAAATAAACAAAAGGCGATTGCCCCTAAAAAAGGCATTGAAGCTTAGGGATGGCTATGGAAACTGAAACTAAAAACTGAACTGGCTACAAAGTAAACAAAAACAGAATGCTGGACGACAGCAAAGACTTACAGCGTGAGGAGCAGAGACGGCGTCTACAAAGTACAGCCGTACATGACAATCAACAATTTCCGCACAAAGAAGGATTGCTAAAACCAAGCAGGTGCGGGGAATAGCGCTCAAAGGAAGAAATGGAACTGCTACAGGAAAATACCAACAAAACAGGAAACGTCACCAAAATAGGAGCGCAAGACACTACACACTAGGGTTGTACGGTATACCGGTATGAGTATTGTACCGCGATACTAATGAATCATTTTCGGTACGATACCGTCTCTGAAACGTACCGGTCCCGCACCCCACCGCGCCCGCGTGACATTGCTGGTTTTGCGAGCAGAGGAGCATGTTTGGCAGCACACAATCACGGAGTACTTACAAGCAGACACAGTGTGTAGACAGAAAAGGGAGAACGGGCGCATTTTGGTCTAAAAACTAAAGATAAAGGTGAAGTTATAACACTGAAACGCCCTCAGGAAGAGGTGCTTTAAGACATGGCTAGGTAGCTAGCGGCTAACGTCCAACCGCCGTCGGCAGTTTTTTTTACTGACTTCTAAATCACTAATCCTCGCCTCCATGGCGACAAATAAAGTAAGTTTCTTAGAAGTATCATCCCTGCAGGACGAGGAATAGCTAAACATGCTTCACTATACACCGTAGCTCACCGGCATCAAAATGTAAACAAACGCAATTGGTGGATCTACACCTAACATCCACTGTATTGATATCAAGTACAGGCACGTATCTAGTCGATACGACTATGATTATGTCGATATTTTTTGGCATCACAACATCTTTTTTTTTTTTTTTAAATGTATATTATGTTTATAAACTCAGGAAATATGTCCCTGGACACATGTGGACTTTGAATATGACCAATGTATGATCCTGTAACTACTTGGTAACGGATTGATACCCAAATTTGTGCTATCATCCAAAACTAATGTAACGTATCAAACAACAGAAGAATAAGTGATTATTACATTTTAACAGAAGTGTCGATAGAACATGTTAAAAGAGAAAGTATGCAGATATTAACAGTGAATGAACAAGTAGATTAATAATACATTTTCTACCACTTGTCATAATAGAATGACAAATGACACAATATGTTACTGCATATATCAGCAGACTAATTAGGAGCCTTTGTTTGTTTACTTACTACTAAAAGAAAAGTTGTCTAGTATGTTCACTATTTTATTTAAGGAGTTTACTGCAATAAGAAACATATGTTTAATGTACCCTAAGACTTTTTTGTTAAAATAAAGCCAATAATGCAATTTTTTGTGGTCCCCTTTATTTAGAAAAGTACCGAAAACTACCACAAAGTATCGAAATAATTTTAGTACCGGTACCGGGACCAAAATATTGGTATCGTTACAACACTACTAAACACGGGATAACACCAAAAAACTCCAAATAAGTCACGGCGTGATGCGACAAGTCGTGACACTTACTTTGAGACAAGAGCTATAGTGACGCATGGTTGGTTATGGTTTCAATTCATACCCAACAATTGCAACAATTACCGTAATTTCCAGACTATAAGCCGCTACTTTTTCCCCTCGTTCTGGTCCATGCGGCTTATACAACGGTGCAGCTTATTTGCGGCCTGTTCTTCTCCGACACCGACTAAGAGGATTTCGGTGGTTTTAGTACGCAGGAGGAAGACGATGACACAATGATTAAATACTGACTTTTCATATACCGGTAGGCTGGTTATTTTGATAACGTACAGGCGAGCACTTTGTATTACTTTGCACCGTTGTATTATTTGTACTCTGCACGAATGCTCTTCGCCATGTCAAAGATGTGAAAGTTTGATTGAATGATTGAAAGATTTATTGTTAATAAATGGGACGCTTTGTGTTCCCAAACAGTCATCTCTGTCCCGACAATCCCCTCCGTGGTAGCAGGAACCCCTATATACTACGGTAATTACACATCAAAACCCTGCGGCTTATAGTCGGGTGCGGCTTATATATGGAGCAATCTGTATTTTCCCCTAAATTTAGCTGGTGCGGCTTATAGTCAGGTGCGGCTTATAGTCCGGAAATTACGGTACTTTTTACTGTCAATATCAGCTTGAATTGAATTGAATTATATTTATATAGCGCTTTTCTCTAGTGACTCAAAGCGCTTTACGTAGTGAAACCCAATATCTAAGTTACATTTAAACCAGTGTGGGTGGCACTGGGAGCAGGTGGGTAAAGTGTCTTACCCAAGGACACAACGGCAGTGACTGGGATGGCGGAAGCGGGTATCGAACCTGGAACCCTCAAGTTGCTGGCACGGCCGCTCTACCAACCGAGCTATACCGCCAGCTACCGAGTTTACATTTTTTATGTTTTCTGCTGGTGGTGTGCCGACACATTTTTTTCAATGAACAAAAATAAGCCTTGGCTCTAAAAAGGTTGAAAAATACTAGTCTACCATTCCGCTTCTCAGCCTAGTGCAAATCCAGCCAATTATCCCGGGCGACTTTACATGTGAAGCACGTTTAAATCTCCAGGCCGTGTGTGCATCATCTTCCGGGCCTCACCTTGAATAAGCCGTGCTTGTGGCTGTGCTGTCCCAGCCAAACTCCACTGCCCGGGGTGAGCTCCATCTGAGGCGGGTCTATAACTCGCTCGTAAATCCTGCCGAGACAAAGGAGGAAAAAAAATCAATGCAGCTGGGCATGACGGGAGAAACAGACATATCTTTATTTGTACCGGTCTGTCAGGAACAACCGATTAATACCAAAGTCAGTCCATGTTCCCTTCTCTGGCTTCATGGGAAGCAAAGAGCAGAGAGCCAGCCTCTATAGTCTCCTAGAAGCATGACGGTGAGGACCCGCCCCACGGCTCTCAAACACGGTATTGATATCTGGACCTGAGAAGTAGGCTGGATTAACCAAGATTACTGACATGGACACAAACAGGCTTTGGCATTATCAACATTACTCAGTTCCATTTTATCCCCACTAAATCAGGAATTCTGAAGGGTGGCAAGCTCCAACGGGGCCTTGGGAAGGTTTTCAGAACTATTCGTCATGTTTTCTCAACGGATACGTGATGGGACTCAATGTACCGTAATTCTACAAAACCCAAAACCAGTGAAGTTGGCACGTTGTGTAAATAAAAACAGAATACAATGATTTGCAAATCCTTTTCAACCTATATTCAATTGAATAGACTGCAAAGTCAAGATATTTAATGTTGGTTTTTTTTTTGCAAATAATCATTAACTTAGTTGGCACGGGGGCATGTTCACCACTGTGTTACATGGCCTTTCCTTTTAACAACACTCAGTAAACGTTTGGGAACTGAGGAGACACATTTTTTAAGCTTCTCAGGTGGAATTCTTTCCCATTCTTGCTTGATGTACAGCTTAAGTTGTTCAACAGTCCGGGGGTCTCCGTTGTGGTATTTTAGGCTTCATAATGCACCACACATTTTCAATGGGAGACAGGTCTGGACTACAGGCAGGCCAGTCTAGTACCCGCACTCTTTTACTATGAAGTCACGCTGTTGTAACACGTGGTTTGGCATTGTCTTGCTGAAATAAGCAGGGGCGTCCATGATAATGTTGCTTGGATGGCAACATATGTTGCTCCAAAACCTGTATGTACCTTTCAGCATTAATGGCGCCTTCACAGATGTGTAAGTTACCAATGTCTTGGGCACTAATACACCCCCATACCATCACAGATGCTGGCTTTTGACTTTTGCGCCTATAACAATCTGGATGGTTCTTTTCCTCTTTGGTCCGGAAGAAACAATGTCCACAGTTTCCTAAAAACAATTTGAAATGTGGACTCGTCAGACCACAGAACACTTTTCCACTTTACATCAGTCCATCTTAGATGAGCTCAGGCCCAGCGAAGCCGGCTGCGTTCCTGGGTGTTGTTGATAAATGGCTTTGGCTTTGCATAGTCGAGTTTTAACTTGCACTTACAGATGTAGCGACAAACTGTAGTTACTGACAGTGGTTTTCTGAAGTGTTCCTGAGCCCATGTGGTGATATCCTTTACACACTGTCGCTTTTTGATGCAGTACCACCTGAGAGATCGAAGTTCCGTAATATAATCGCTTACGTGCAGTGATTTATCGAGATTCTCTTAATTTTTTGATATTAGACCGTAGATGGTGAAATCCCTAAATTCCTTGCAATAGCTCGTTGACAAATGTTGTTCTTAAACTGTTGAACAATTTGCTCACACATTTGTTCACAAAGTGGTGACCCTCGCCCCATCCTTGTTTGTGAATGAATGAGCATTTCATAGAAGCTGCTTTTATACACAATCATGTCCCCTACCTGTTCCCAATTAGCCTGTTCACCTGTGTTCCAAAAAGGGGTTTGATGAGCTTTCCTCAACTTTCTCAGTATTTTTTGCCACTTGTGCCAGCTTTTTTGAAACATGTTGCAGGCATCAAATTCCAAATGAGCTAATCTTTGTAAAAAAAATAACAAAGTTTTCCAGTTCGAACGTTAACTATCTTGTCTTTGCAGTCTATTCAATTGAATATAAGTTGAAAAGGATTTGCAAATAATTGTATCCTGTTTTTATTTACCATTTACACAACGTGCCAACTTCACTGGTTTTGGGGTTTGTACATGATGCCCAAGTTGAGGACACTGCTTCCTTGTATCCAACGTTAAGGAAAACACTGATTAAGATCTTGTGAAAAGGCAGAGAGACTGGTTGCAAATTCTAAATACAGTACAATTCAGCCTCTTCTTATTGTTCGCTTCTATGAGTAGAAGTTCATCCTCTGTATATTCTGTATAATTTCACTGATTTTGGGGTTTGTAGATCAGTGTTGTGTGTGCTATCAAGTTTCATCAAATTCCAAATGAGCTAATATTTGAAAAAAATTACAAAGTTTTCAAGTTCGAACATTAAGTATCTTTGTTTTTGCAGTCTATTCAATTGAATATAGGTTGAAAAGGATTTGCAAATCATTATATTCTGTTTTTATATACGATTTACACAATGTGCCAACTTCACTGGTTTAATAATACAATGGGAAACTACAATATGCTACTGCATATAACAACTGCTAAATTAGGTTTCTCATTGTGCCCAATGGGTTGAGTTTTTCTTGCCCTGTTGTGGGATCTGAGCCGAGGATGTCGTTATGGCTTGTGCAGCCCTTTGAGACACTTGTGATTAAGGGCTTGTGGAGGGGGGCGTGGCCTGTGGGCCTGCAGCAGAACGGGGTGTGCCAGGACCGGCCTCGAAGTCAGCAACAGGTGGGTTAGATGGCTTAGGTGGGCCTGATTATATAATCACCTGTCGCTCTGTTTAAGCAGCAGCCTGGAGGAGAGTGTTAGTGGGAGTTGGCGTGAGATGGGAGAGCGTGCCGGTCACCGTCACAAAAAGACAATTGCTTGAAAGCAACCGAGAGACTTGATTGGAAAATAAAACTCTATTGAACCTGAACCGGGCTATCATGTCGGTGCTTGGTGGTCCAAAGAACCCACTGGGGGACAACCTCCACAGGGCTATATAAGTAAACTTTGATTGATTGATTGATTGATACTGTCAAAATAAAGTAAAGCACACACTTTGTCAGCACGAGAGTTTTCTGTGTTTAACTCAAAACAAAAAAAAAGGAAACACTGATCTATGGATTTTCTCCTTTATTCCAGTCATCGTATTCTCCGGGCTTTCAATTAATTGCAACTGGACTGTCTGGTTTTCTTTGCTTTCCTACCCGACTCTTTCCTTCTTGCACTGTCAAATGACACACCGGGGTGATGTCTCTGCAGATGACCTGACCTGTTGGATGTGTTACCGACAGCCACGCCACCTTCGTCCCAAGACTTCCCCAGGATTAGATCCGTTGGCTGGGTACCGCCTTGGAGGATATGGGTTGGGGGCGGGGGGCGTGGTTGGGGGCGTGGTTATTTACCGCTAGAATTCACCAACTCGAGTATTTCAGAAATATATATATATATATATATATATATATATATATATATATATATATATATATATATATATATATATATATATATATATATATATATATATATATATATGTATATGTATATGTATATGTATATGTATGTATATGTATATATATGTATATATATATATGTAGGAAATACTTGACTTTCAGTGAATTCTAGCTATATATATATATTTATTTTATTTACATAAAAGAAATACTTGAATTATCTATCCATTAGATGGCAGTATTGTCCTGTTTAACTTCTCCGTTCATGACTGAGAAATAATTTCGGCCACTGTGTTCAATGGAGAAGTCTGTTCTACATATTTACAGGCAACATACACCTTCCCCTTCGAACTGTCCTGGATGAACTGAAATTCTTGTTTCCATTCGTTTTGGAACTTGCAAGCGTATTTATATTGTGGGAAAGCGGACGTGAGAATAGGCTGTCCCCACTCAGTCTCAGGTCCGCATTGAGCTGGAGGGTGCGTGGCCTCCAGCTCCGGCTGAATACCGGGAGTTTGTCGGGAGAAAATCTCTGCCGGGAGGTTGTCGGGAGAGGCGCTGAATAACGGGATTCTCCCGCTAAAAACGGGAGGGTTGGCAAGTATGGTGTATATATAAATAAATTATATATATATATATATATATATATATATATATATATATATATATATATATATATATATATATATATATATATATATATATATATATATATATATATATATATATATATATATATATATATATATATATATATATATATATGTATAGCTCGGTTGGTAGAGCGGCCGTGCCAGCAACTTCAGGGTTCCAGGTTCCATCCAAGCTTCCGCCATCCAAGTCACTGCCGTTGTGTCCTTGGGCAAGACACTTTACCCACTCGCTCCCAGTGCCACACACACTGGTTTAAATGTAACTTAGATATTGGGTTTAACTATGTAAAAGCGCTTTGAGTCACTAGAGAAAAGAGCTATATATATATATATATATATATATATATATATATATATACATATACAGTACAGGCCAAAATTTTCGACACACCTTCTCCTCAGTCAATTGGTTTTCTTCATTTTCATGACTATTTACATTGTAGATTGTCACTGAAGGCCTCAAAACTATGAATGAACACATGTGGAGCTATGTACTTAACAAAAAAAGGGGAAAAACCTGAAAACATGTTTTATATTCTAGTTTCTTCAAAATAGCCACCCTTTGCTCTGATTACTGTTTTGCACACTCTTGGCATTCTCTCGATGAGCTTCAAGCACACCTGTGAAGTGAAAACCATTTTAGGTGACTACCTCTTGCCTCCATGGCGACAAATAAAGTGAGTTTCTTATAAGTATAATCCCTGCAAGTTGAAAAATATCCAAACATGCTTCACTACACACCGTAGGAGGATACAATAGCTCAACGGCCTCACCGCTCACAAAAAATAGTGCTCCTGAATGTAAACAAATGCCATGGGTGGATCTACACCTAACATCCACTGTAATGATACCAAGTACAATAGCGTATCTAGTTAATACTACTATGATTACATTGATATTTTTTATCGTCACAAAATATTTCTTCTTTTTTTTTATAATCCATAGTATATGTATAAACTCAAGAAATATGTCCCTGGACACATGAAGACTTTGAATATGACCAATGAATGATTCTGTAATGTAGATCTGTGGTATCATCCAAAACTAATGTAAAGTATCCAAACAACAGAAGAATAAGTGATTATTACATTTTAACAGAAGTGTAGATAAAACATGTTAAAACAGAAAGTAAGCAGATATTAACAAGTGGATTAATAATCAATTTTTACAGCTTGTCCTTAATAATTTTGACAAAATAACAGAATGATAAATGACACAATATGTTACTGCATATGTCAGCAGACTAAATTAGGAGCCTATGTTTGCTTACTTACTAATAAAAGACATGTTGTCTAGTATGTTCACTATTTTATTTAAAGACAAATTTGTTCTTCGATTGCAATAATAACATATGTTCAATGTACCGTAAGACTTTTTGTTAAAATAAAGGCAATAATGTCATTTTTTGTGGTTCCCTTTATTTAGAAAAGTATCGAAAAGTATCAAAAAACATGTTGGTACCGGCACCAAAATATTGGAATCGGGACAACCCTTGTATGTATAATTAAAAAATTCATCCCATCATAGTAAATTATGCATATTATTCAGTGACATCATGATGACCACGCCCATAACCACCACAGATTTTTTGACAGTTTAGGGGAAACCCTGTTTCTCTGGTAAATGTTCGGTAAAACATCTATTGCATAGCGATGTTTCACAACTCACATCTCAACTAATCATGCGATTTTAGCAGTCCTAACACGTCAAAACATTCAAAACACTTTAAAGATGACTAAGATCCGACATATAAAAGTATCTTTACCCACTGAGCTACATCAATGATATAGGGTCATAATCATGAAAACTACGATCCATGGCAGACGGTGGACGATACCGCAAGATAAATTACAAAATATTTTTCATAGCACGGGGGTTGTTTAAAAAACATTAAAAGGAAAAAAAAAACGTAAAAATTTGCAAGCCAGAAAGGTCAGCCGCAATGCAGTAATTGCTCGTAAAAGCCCGATAAAAGTACCTGCGTGCGTGTACTGTAAATCACCGCCACGTTTATGTTTTCACCCCAAGTGTGATATTAAGCTCGATTAAGCCGCATTCTTGTTTAACATTGGATAAAATCCTCACTGTGGAAAAATGGGGAGAGCTGCTAATCCCACACTAAACACCTCAGACGGCAGCTCTGCCAGCTTTTAGTTCAACGTTGCGTGCGCACATAGTTGACTTCCAAGAGTTCTCACCAACTCTGAACACAACCATTGACAGCTCAGGCAGACGAGCAGCATATGGGGGGAACGAGATTAAGCAAGTAAAGAAAATCAACACACATTATGTGGTAAATCAGGTTATAACATTTAAAGGCCTACTGAAATGATTTTTTTCATTTAAAGGGGGATAGCAGATCCATTCTATGTGTCATACTTGATCATTACGCGATATTGCCATATTTTTGCTGAAAGGATTTAGTATAGAACAACGACGATAAAGTTCGCAACTTTTGGTCGCTGATAAAAAAAAGCCTTGCCTATACCGGAAGTAGCGTGACGTCACAGGAGGTAGGATTCCTCACAATTCCCCATTGTTTACAATGGAGCGAGAGAGATTCGGACCGAGAAAGCGACGATTACCCCATTAATTTGAGCGAGGATGAAAGATTTGTGGATGAGGAACTTTAGAGTGAAGAACTAGAGAGGCAGTGCAGGGCGTATCTTTTTTCGCTCTGACCGTAACTTAGGTACAAGGTCTTATTGGATTCCACACACTTTCCTTTTTCTATTGTGGATCACGGATTTGTATTTTAAACCACCTCGGATACTATATCCTCTTGAAAATGAGAGTCGAGAACACGAAATGGACATTCACAGTGACTTTTATCTCCACGACAATACATCAGCGAAGCTCTTTAGCTACTGAGCTAACGTGATAGCATTTGGTTCAAATGCAGATAGAAACTAAATAAATAAATCCATGACTGGAAGGATAGACAGAAGATCAACAACACTATTAAACCATGGACATGTAACTACACGGTTAATAATTCTCAGCCTGGCAAAGCTGAACAATGCTGTTGCTAACGACGCTGAAGCTAACTTAGCAACTTAGCAACCGGACCTCACAGAGCTATGATAAAAACATTAGCGCTCCACCTACGCCAGCCAGCCCTCATCTGCTCATCAACACCCGTGCTCACCTGCGTTCCAGCGATCGACGGCGCAACGAAGGACTGCACCCGATCATCCGTGCGGTTGGCGGCTAGCATCGGCTAGGTGTCTGCTATCCAAGTAAGTACTCCTTGTTGTGTTGCTACAGCCAGCCGCTAATACACCGATCCCACCTACAACTTTCTTCTTTGCAGTCTCCATTGTTCATTAAACAAATTGCAAAAGATTCACCAACACAGATGTCCAGAATACTGTGGAATTGTTCGATGAAAACAGAGCAGATTGTATGGTGACACATTGGGTACGAATACTTCCGTTGCCGTCATACGCATACGTCATATCCAAAGGAGTTTTTCAACCGGAAGTTTAGCGGGAAATTTAAAATTGCACTTTATAAGTTAACCCGGCCGTATTGGCATGTGTTGCAATGTTAAGATTTCATCATTGATTTATAAACTATCAGACTGCGTGGTCGGTAGTAGTGGGTTTCAGTAGGCCTTTAAACTGTTTTACAGTATGCTTCGCACTGTAAACTCAGATTATTACCTCCACCACATGGTAATGCAACGATTGTTGTTCTGTTAGCTAGCTAGCAACATCAATCTAAACTATATTGACTTACACTATATTGCCAAAAGTATTTGGCCCCCTGCCTTGACTCACATATGAACTTGAAGAACCTATAGGGTTTAATATGATGTCGGTTCACCTTTTGCAGCTATTAGAGCCTTCAACTCTTCTGGGAAGGCTGTCCCCAAGAATTTTCCACCTTTCTTCCAAAAGTGCATTGGTGAGGTCACACACTGATGTTGGTCGAGAAAGCCTGGCTCTCAGTTTCAAGTTTAGTTTTAGTTTATTCACAATACCATAGAACAATTACAATAGTAGTGAATATCATTTAAAGATGTTGGTAAGTGAAAGGGTCCCCCAAATAAGCTAGTAGAAGCTTTTGACAGGGGGTCCAGAGGACAGTATATACATGGAATGATGAAACATGGTAGCAAGCACAACAACAACAACAAGACAACAACGCTATATGATAAACACAAGATAATAGTACTAAAGCACGCATACACATACACACATACATTCATTCAACCATGCAAAACCCAACAGTAGTCAACCCCACATGAGGCTTTAGAGTTAGGTGGTTAATAGGTAAGTTTTCAGTTTCTTTTTGAAGTTGGAGAATGGATACCGCATCTTGAGGCTCTCATTAAGCCGGTTCCAAATCTTTGGTCCCCTGCATACAACACTTCGAGCGGTACAAGCCAGTAGACGATGTTTACCTGATATCAGGTCTAAGTTACGAGTGTTGTGGGCATGCTGGGGATGGTAGATAGGAACCAAGCTACAGAGCTTAAGATTCAGCCTATGAATGACTTGATAGGTTAATTGATAAATATTGAACTCTGTCAGTCTTAAAGGCCTACTGAAACCCACTACAACCGACCACGCAGTCTGATAGTTTATATATCAATGATGAAATCTTAACATTGCAAGACATGCCAATACGGCCCGGTTAACTTATAAAGTGCAATTTTAAATTTCCCGTTAAACTTCCGGTTGAAAACGTCTATGTATGATGACGTATGCGCGTGACGTCAATCGTTGAAACGGAAGTATTCGGCCCCATTGAATCCAATACAAAAAGCTCTGTTTTCATCTCAAAATTCCACAGTATTCTGGACATCTGTGTTGGTGAATCTTTTGCAATTTGTTTAATGAACAATGGAGACTGCAAAGAAGAAAGTTGTAGGTGGGATCGGTGTATTAGCGGTGGACTACAGCAACACAACCAGGAGGACTTTGAGATGGATAGCAGACGCGCTAGCCACCGACCTCACCTTGACTTCCTCCGTCTCCGGGCCGCCAACCGCATCTATGATCGGGTGAAGTCGTTCGTGGCTCCGTCGATCGCTGGAACGCAGGTGAGCACGGGTGTTGATGAGCAGATGAGGGCTGGCTGGCGTAGGTGGATAGCTAATGTTTTTGGCATAGCTCTGTGAGGTCCCGTTGCTAAGTTAGCTTCAATGGCATCGTTAGCAACAGCATTGTTAAGCTTTGCCAGCCTGGAAAGCATTAACCGTGTATTTACATGTCCATGGTTTAATAGTATTGTTGATTTTCTGTCTATCCTTCCAGTCAGGGGTTTATTTTTTTAAATTTCTATCTGCATTTAAGCCAGATGCTATCACGTTAGCTCCGGAGCTAAAGTGCTTCACCGATGTATTGTCGTGGAGATAAAAGTCACTGTGAATGTCCATTTCGCGTTCTTGACTCTCATTTTCAAGAGGATATAGTATCCGAGGTGGTTTAAAATACAAATCCGTGATCCACAATAGAAAAAGGAGAAAGTGTGGAATCCAATGAACCCTTGTACCAAAGTTACGGTCAGAGCGAAAAAAGATACGTCCTGCACTGCACGCTAGTCCTTCACTCTTACGTTCCTCATCCACGAATCTTTCATCCTCGCTCAAATTAATGGGGTAATCGTCGCTTTCTCGGTCCGAATCTCTCTCGCTGCATTGAAAACAATGGGGAAATATGAGCAGCCCTTCCTCCTGTGACGTCACGCTACTTCCGGTAGGGGCAAGGCTTTTTTTTATCAGAGACCATAAGTTGGGAACTTTATCGTCGTTGTTCTATACTAAATCCTTTCAGCAAAAATATGGCAATATCGCGAAATGATCAAGTGTGACACATAGAATGGATCTGTTATCCCCGTTTAAATAAAGAAATGTCATTTCAGTAGGCCTTTAAGCCGGTTCCAAATCTTTGGTCCCCTGCATACAACACTTCGAGCGGTACAAGCCAGTAGACAATGTTTACCTGATATCAGATCTAAGTTACGAGTGTTGTGGGCATGCTGGGGATGGTAGATAGGAACCAAGCTACAGAGCTTAAGATTCAGCCTGTGAATGACTTGATAAATTAAACAAGCATTTTGATAAATATTGAACTCTGTCAGTCTTAAGAGATGATAATTATGGAATAGATGTCGAGTGGGGGCATTAAACTTGGACCATGACAGGGCCCGTATGATTTTCTTTTGCATGTCAGTCTCCGTTCTAATTCATCCCAAAGGTGTTCTATCGGGTTCAGGTCAGGACTTTGTGCAGGCCTGTCAAGTTCATCCACACCAGACTCTGTCATCCGTGTCTTTATGGACCTTGCTTTGTGCACTGGTGCACAGTCATGTTGGAAGAGGAAGGGGCTCGCTCCAAACTGTTCCCACAAGGTTGGGAGCATGGAATTGTCCAAAATGTGTTGGTATCCTGGAGCATTCAAAGTTAGGGATGATGCTCGAAACCGGTTTTCCCGGTTGTTCGATAAGAAAATAACCTAGTCCTCGGACTCAAATCCCTTTTTGAGAACCGGTACCCGTTATCCGGACCTCTATAGTAAAGAAAAAGAGTTGGTTCTTTATTCGAATCCCTGGAAACGAATCCCGTCCCGACAAGAAATGCCCCGTAGGACATCACAAGAAATGACGTCACGTAGCTCAGTCATTAGGCGCAGATGGGGAAAGCCGGTGAGTAACTAACGTTAACTGTTGCCGGTTAATTTCCATATCTGCTCACTTGTAGTAACGTTACCTCTTATGTCAACCAGGACTGCAGTAATGTTAGCTAGACTAACGTTACCTAAGCGAAGTCAGCGGCTAACGGTAAAGTTACATGAGCCTTTTTGTATGTGTCTGATAACGTTAACGTTATCTTGTAGCCTACACCACGACAGAGTTTGCAAGTCTATCTAATAAACTAGTGCTTTCTTTATTTCTTTAGTTTATTTGGAACATGAACACACTTACAGTATAATACATCACAGTTTCATATCATTTCACTTTACAGGAGTAGGAAGAAGTAAAGCTTATTTAATCCTACCCCTTTCCCACTTCATAGCGTTTACAAATATATACATCATTTACTGACCTTTTTATAATAAAATATCTGTGAATTAGTATATACAACAGTTTTGTAATATGTAATTAATTAATTCAGTCATTAGTAATATACTGAGATGAAGAATATTTTATTTTCAATAAGGTTGAATGTATTTGTCATAATTCTTCTTCTTTGTACTTTGTAAGCACTATTCATTTGAACAACCTCTTAAACTGGATCATATCAGTACAATGTTTAACTTCTTTAATTAATCCATTCCATCATTTAATTCCACATCATTTTAGCTGTTTGCAATTTTACCAAATCATCGAACTTTAATATTTTGGACTCAATAAATAAAGTGTTTGTATGTTCTCTATATCCAACATTATGTATCAGTCTAATTAATTTTTTTTGCACATTTTTAGTGATTTTCCCACATTTCTGCACAATAACTCGGATATGGTAATACTATAGTAGCGAGCAGTAGAGAATGTGAAGTGATTTGTTAAACCAAATATTGTGTGTTTTTTTTCCATATACAACAACCTATCTGGACTCGATAAGAGAATCGATAAGGAATCGGTTCGATAAGAGGATTCGATAATAGGCTCAAACTCGATAATTTCTTATCAAACATCATCCCTATTCAAAGTTCATTTCACTGGAACTAAGGGGCCAAGCCCAACTCCTGAAAAACGACCCCACACCACAATTCCTCCTCCACCAAATTTCACACTCGGCACAATGCAGTCCGAAATGTACCGTTCTCCTGGCAACCTCCAAACCCAGACTCGTCCATCAGATTGCCAGATGGAAAAGTGTCCCATTCTTTCACAAATGATTGTAGAAACAGTCTCCATGCCTAAGTGCTTGATTGTATACACTTGTGGCCGGGCCAAGTGATTAGGACACCTGATCTGGATGGGTGGCCAAATACTTTTGGCAATACAGTGTAGTTTAATAAAACTTTCAGTCCGTTTACCTTACGAGGCTGAACTTCAATGTGTGCGTATGCTCGCATCCCCGCCTCCCCCCATAGAGACGAAGAGAGTGGATGACTGACAATCTCATCTTAAAAAGTTATTGCTGGATTTTGATTAAACATTCAGAAAATGTCAGGAATGTGATAAAGACCAAGTGATTCAACTTTGTGGCAAATCTGAATCACCATCCGAATTCAGGATGTTTTTAAGGGGTTCATTACTATTGGGCAATAAGGCCTGATGGAGTTCTGCACTCTTGCACGCTAAACGTGTGCAAACTATAGAAACGTGTGTACTATTAGTGGGCGTGTTGCGTCTGATCTATTAAGACTGCGGGTACAAAAAGTGGCACAGACCGCCTGATTTAAATGATTTTCTTGCGTTTACTAAGCGTCTTTCACCATGGAAACACTCATTTACGGCTATTATGCTGTTACCTTCGGCGTTTTGCTATGTTTGAAACACGCGACAGACCATTATGTACCACTTTTTCTGGGAATTTTAGAAGCAGTCCTGTAGTGCATCGACAACGGAACCTACTTTTTTGCGGCCTGGGAGACGCTGCTATGGAATATTCCGTAAGCAAGAAAATATAATTTGGAAAACTTTTTTTTACATACACTACCGTTCAAAAGTTTGGGGTCACCCAAACAATTTTGTGGAATAGCCTTCATTTCTAAGAACAAGAATAGACTGTCGAGTTTCAGATGAAAGTTCTCTTTTTCTGGCCATTTTGAGCGTTTAATTGACCCCACAAATGTGATGCTCCAGAAACTCAATCTGCTCAAAGGAAGGTCAGTTTTGTAGCTTCTGTAACAAGCTAAACTGTTTTCAGATATGTGAACATGATTGCACAAGGGTTTTCTAATCATCAATTAGCCTTCTGAGCCAATGAGCAAACACATTGTACCATTAGAACACTGGAGTGATAGTTGCTGGAAATGGGCCTCTGTACACCTATGTAGATATTGCACCAAAAACCAGACATTTGCAACTAGAATAGTCATTTACCACATTAGCAATGTATAGAGTGTATTTCTTTAAAGTTAAGACTAGTTTAAAGTTATCTTCATTGAAAAGTACAGTGCTTTTCCTTCAAAAATAAGGACATTTCAATGTGACCCAAAACTTTTGAACGGTAGTGTATATACAGTACAGGCCAAAAGTTTGGACACACCTTCTCATTCAATGCGTTTTCTTTATTTTCATGACAATTTACATTGTAGATTGTCACTGAAGGCATCACAACTATGAATGAACACATGTGGAGTTATGTACTTAACAAAAAAAGGTGAAATAACTGAAAACATGTTTTATATTCTAGTTCCTTCAAAATAGCCACCCTTTGCTCTGATTACTTTTTCGCACACTCTTGGCATTCTCTCGATGAGCTTCAAGAGGTAGTCACCTGGAATGGTTTTCACTTCAAAGGAATAGTGTCCAAAGCAGACTGCGAAAGACTAATCAATACCTTTGTCTCCAGCTAGTTAGACTACTGTAATTGCCTTCTCACTGGGCTCTCTAAACGAGCAGTAAACCAGAACGCTGCTGCTCGAGTCCTGACGAGAACCGAGAAATATGACCACATTAGTCCAGCGCTTAGGTCACTGCGCCGGCTTCCTGGTTCTCGGATAATAGACTTTCAAACAGTGCTCCTTGTGTACAAGTCTTTTTCACGGGCTGGTGCCAAAGTACATCTCTGACATGTTGGAACCATATGAACCATCTTGAGCTCCGAGAACCTCAGGGAGTCAGGACCAAAAACCGGGAGGCTGCTTTTCAGTTGTATGGAACGGTGTTCCAGAAGATATTAAACAGACCTCAAAGTTGGCAATGTTCAAATCCAGGCTGAAACCACTTATTTAATTGTGCTAGGGTTGTACGGTATACCGGTATTAGTGTGTCCTGGGCATGACGTTAAAGTGCATCCGGCAGTGGAGGCTCCTCTATGGGGTTTTAGGGCACTAGGAGGTTAACCCCTTTACCACTGTTACCCCAGGTGGCCCTTGGCAAAGGCCTAGTACCTGACTGCCCCCTAGCCAGGGATACGGTGAAGACCTCAACGGCGGAGCAGGCGGAAGACGGTAGATTTAAAGAACTACCACAACGGCTGCGATGGCGGAAGAAGGCTGCAGCAGAAAAGGGTCCCCAGACGTCTTGGACTCCATGCCACTGGACCCTGACCCGATTCTGTCAAGGATCGTGTGGTGACTGTCTGTGAACCAGTCTCCCCACGTTAAACTAAGTCACGCACAGGCATCCTCCATAAAGGGATACACCCCTACCAGGAGGATCGTCATACTCGTTCGAGTGACCGCCGATGATGACCGGTATTAGTATAGCACCGCGATACTAATTAATCATATTCGGTACTATACCGCCTCTTAAAAGTATACCGGTATACCATACAACCATACCACAAACATTTGCAACAATAAGAAATCAATACATTTTACGAACAATAGAGTCTTTATATGCAGCAAATACTTGATGGGGCACAACCAGCAGCTCTAATTGGCACTCCTATTATTATCTATGCCTAATATGGATTTGTATCCATTTAGTGGCTCCATTCGCAAATGCTTTTGTATAAGCAAATACATCTCTTGATACTTTTTGCCTCGAAGTTATTTATTGCTGGAGCTATCTGGAAAAAGTCTGCGCTGCAGAGGTCATGTGATCGTACTCTATCTTGTCTAACCCTCCCAAAAGTCCTGTCGTTCCTTTGCCCCTCTTGTCAGCGGCCATAAGCAGCACTGAAAGGTTTCACAGAGGGAACATTAGAGCACGGTGATGCCAATTAAAACAACAATGTGGTAAGGGGCATGTTTGCATGGCTTGACATTACCGGCGGCAGCCATCAACAGCTAATTACAGAGGATGTTCACCCGTCAACATACTGTACGGTGTGATTAACAACGCTCTTTTATCACCATGGTGCAGGGTTTTTTCCGGCAGAAATAAGATATTTGCAGCCGGGAGAGGAGAATTTGAACAACAATGGTGACGGTAAATATTGGACAACAGTACTCATTTGTTCTTAGCCATTAAGAATATATACTAATCCTCAAGGAAACGTGCATACCTTTGTTTGTTGACACGATTGAGCATAACAGTTACCGTATTTTCCGGACAACAAGTTGTATATTTTTTTCCCCCACGCTTCGAACCCTGCAGCTTATAGAACGGTGGGGCTAATTTATGTTTTTTGTTTTTGTTAGAATAATTGTAAGTTATCACAAAAAACTTTGTGTTGAAATGAGTTCCAGGCAAAAAGACAAAAGGCTGTCTTTGAAACCAACCAAGAAGGCGGCTCGTAAAACTCCACTGGGACTTCAAAGCGGAGAGATGACGGGATCTGCCCAATTTCCAGACAAACTCTTTTCGAGGTATTTTACGAACTCTTTTTGAACTATTTTATGGAACTCTTTTTGAACTATTTTACGACCTCTTCTTTTGAACTGTTCGGTAACCAAAGGCAACGCTGTTTACGACCCACTTCCCTCTGGAAGCAGCTGTGGTCAGGTGGGGGGAGAAAGTCAAATAAAGAAGGAGGAGTGCAATCTTTTGGCAGAGCGTGCTGAGACACTGTAAGAGGTTACAGGTCGACGGCGACTCTCCTCAATATATTGAGTCCAAATTGAATTATGTCTCTGTTTAATTCTTTGCCTCTTGTTTTGTTTAATAGATGTCATCAGTGTTTGAACCTGACAGTTTTTTTTTTCGCTAACGGCCATAATGTTTTGTATTCAACAAGTAGTTGACACCTATTTTTTTTAAAACATCTATACATACCATAAACCTGCTTATCTGTATTCTCAGCTGGTGCCTGATAGTGACAGTCACAACTATGGTACCAGGCTAGACATGAGAGGTGCTCTCACCCATAGGCGCCGAAGCACCCACGGACAATGCCGAGCACCCACGTGGGATTGACGACAACTTTCATTCTTTTACATAATATTTGAAAAATCAATCCTGTTGTTAATTCAGTGGGGTGTTTGGTCCGTTTCACATAATAAAAGAGTCACAAATCAAATAGTCAATAATTAATCAAATCCAACCAAGTCTTTGTTGTGCCCGATAAACTAATGACACTATCATCTTGACTTTGATCCCACTGCCTATGAACGAATGAAGGCCATACTTACTCAACAGCCATACATGTCACACTAAGGGTGGCAGTATGAACAACAGCAACACTGTCGTAAATATGTGCCTTATAGTGAAACCACACTAAACAACAAAGACAAGCATATTTTGGAAGAATAGTTGCACCACACCGCAACACAACATAAACACTACAGAACAAATTCCCAGAATTCCCTGCAGCACCAACTCTTCCGGGACGCTATAATATAAACAAACGCCATTGGTGGATTTACACCTAACATCCACTGTAATGATACCACGTACAATAGTGTATCTAGTCGTTACTACTATATTTACATTGATATTTTTTAACATCACAAAATCTTCTTTCATTTTTTTAAACTTATATTATGTTTATAAACTCAGGAAATATGTCCCTGGACACAAAATCAAAGGAATAGTGTCCAAAGCAGACTGAGAAAGACTAATCAATACCTTTGTCTCCAGATAGTTAGACTACTGTAATTGCCTTCTCACTGGGCTCCCTAAACGAGCTGTAAAGAAGCCACAGTAAACCAGAACGCTGCTGCTCGAGTCCTGACGAGAACCGGGAAATACGACCACATTAGTCCAGCGCTTAAGTCACTGTGTTGGCTTCCTGTTTCTCGGATAATAGACCCTCAAACAGCGCTCCTTGTGTACAAGTCTTTTTCACGGGCTGGTGCCAAAGTACATCTCCGACATGTTGGAACCATATGAACCATCTTGAGCTCCGAGAACCTCAGGGAGTCAGGACCAAAAACGGGGAGGCTGCGTTTCAGTTGTATGGAACGGTGTTCCAGAAGATATGAAACAGGCCTCAAAGTTGGCAATGTTCAAATTCAGGCTGAAAACACTTATTTAATTGTGGCGGGTGTGTCCTACAAATGTTTCATGTTTGCCAAAATAAAATGGTATTAAATAAAGGCTTCAAGAGAGACTATAACTATGCACACTAAAAAATGTGTTAAAAAATAACCCAATTTCAACCCAACTGCTGGTTCAGAAAAGGACAAACCCCATATTTGAGTTACTTTAAATCAACATTTTGGGTACATTTTTTCAACCTGACTTTTGCGTTGAATTATTTAACTAAAAAGTTGAGTTATGATAAATTAATGTTGGGTTATTCCCAACCCAACTATTGGGTTGAATTTATTTCACACAAAACCTGAGTTATGCTCACTACAATGTTGGGTTATTCCAGACCCAACTATTGGGTTGTGCAATTTAGCGCTCCTTGTCCCAATAGTTGGTTAACATTATAAATTGTACTGCTGGTTTGTCCTACTCCTTCCCAACTACTGATCAAAATAATTTCCATTCAGTTAAAATATACTCAAAAGCAAGATATAAGTGCAATTTTTTTTACAAGAATTGCCGTGTATGGTCATAGTCGGGGTCGCATTTTACTGCGTGGATCGTTCTCCCAGGATGCAAACGGGAGTCCGGAGGCAATGTGCAGGTAAGGACATGATTTATTGTCCATAAATCATGCGGGATACAAACAAAAGAGCACCAGCGTGCTGATAGCACGGGAAGCTAACGGAATAGTGAACAAAAAGGCAAAGCATAGCTCAGGAATCAAATTAGTAGGTGTCGTAACTTTTGCGTGGAAGCAAATAAGAAATCCAGACTGAGTGTGGCGAAAAGCAGGGAATAGGTAGCTCTCTGATTAGTGCCCAGGAGCGGGTGAGCGTCCCGAACACTAATCAGAGGCAGGTGAAAACAATTTGCAGTCATGGCAACTAAAACACAAACCTAGGGCTGCTCAAAACAGAAACTGACGGAGTCAAAAACTAACCAAACATGATCCGGGCAGCAGATTATATGACAATAGGAGATCTGAACAACATGCTCAAATATGTTCATGTACATAATCCTAAATAAAATTCCCTTTAAGAAAAAAATACCCAAAAATGCGTTACTCATTGAAAACAAACCCAAAAATGGTTCATAGTTTTGAAATCCCAGGAATTGAGTAAAAATAATACCCTTATAACCCAGCACTCGCAACTCATAAACTGGGTTATCAAAGTACAGGGTTCGTACACCTTTTCCATGGTCAAATTCAAGCATTTTTTAAGGACTTTCAAGATCAATTTTCCAGTTTTTCCAGTACTCTTCAAAAGGCGAAAACCAGGGTCAATCAATCCATAGCCTTGTTGTTTGAGGTCACCAAATGCTGTCTGTAGGAAAAAAAATCTGCTAAAACCTAAGCCTAACATTGAACTGAATGGGGCATAGAAAATGAAGCAGTGTTTCTGTAGACTATTCAATGTCTTTGGTGTTTGCAAACGTGTCTCCATGTGTGTTGTTTTTCAAATTTCTTGTTATTTTTCTTACTTACAGCACTCAATGACATTGAACAGCACAGATTGGGGGACTGTTTTCCTATTCAAGAAGTAGTCTCTTTCCATTTCAATGCTAGACCATTTCGAGAGGGCGGTATGACTGTATTGGTGAATGGGCTGGTCTAAAGCTTTAGTAAAACTTGATAATATTCCTATTCTGTCTTGAAGGTCCTTCTTACTCAGCATATATGTCATCGAAAGAACTTGGGATTGACCGGTGATTTAAATTCCCTGAGAGGTAGACTGGTCAAACGCAACAAGAGCTATGTCAAAAATGCCACAAAGATGCAGCAGCATATAGACAAGTGCCTAATAATAATATATCATTATTGTAATTCCCCATTAATTCCCATGTATTCCCATTAATTCTCACGGACGGTGTCCAACTTTGAATAATCAAAAAATATTTACAAACTTCCCGAGCTTAACTTCCCGTGGTAAATTTCCGGAAAGTGTCCGGAAAGTTTGCGGAAATTTACCGGAAACTCTCCACCCCTTTGCGACCCTAGTGTGGAGCCACAGGAACAGACTCATCACTCGACTCCGATTTGACAAAATAGGCCAATGTTGTTCCACTTTTACACAGCCTCTCTTGACCTTTATCAGTGTTTGTGTGTTGTGAAAGAGTGACCCACATCTCAATATAGATAGATGGTGGCGGCAGGGAAGGTGAACGCCTCGGCCATCACTCCTCAGACAAATGGTTTTAGACAAAAGACATGTGATAAGGGCTGCATTGTGGCCAAGGGGAGCAGTGAAAGCAGCATGTGGTTTGAGTTTGCGTCTATCTATTCTTCTTTGTGAGTTCCTCATTCACAGTTCATGTTAGGTTTCTTGAGGCAGGAACCCGAGGTGCGTGGCAGACTGCGGGCAAAAAAAAAAAAATTATCGTTTGTTCCGCAGCTGCAGATAAGGCTAAAGAAAGTGAAGCATAAGGCTTGAAAAACGCAAAGTACAACTTGGGCAATAAACTGGAAGTAGTCTAAAACAACAAGTGCAGCAGTAGGTAACAAAAAAAACATGGCGTGAAGCCAGATAAAGTATAACAGTAGACTGGAAACAAAACAGAGACGAGCGAGCTAGAAGCCAGGAGTAAGAAGGCATTTAATAATAATTGCAAAACCAGGAGGCGGTCAGAGGCCCTGTTTACACTGCACAGTTTTTATTTATTTATTTATTTTTTGGCCAGTCTTAAAGGCCTACTGAAATGATTTTTATTTATTTAAACGGGGATAGCAGATCCATTCTATGTGTCATACTTGATAATTTTGCGATATTGCCATATTTTTGCTGAAAGGATTTAGTAGAGAACATCGACTATAAAGTTCGCAACTTTTGGTCGCTGATAAAAAAAAGCCTTACCTGTACCGGAAGTAGTGTGACGTCACAGGTTGAAAGGCTCCTCACATTTCCCCATTGTTTACACCAGCAGCGAGAGCGATTCGGACCGAGAAAGCGACGATTACCCCATTAATTTAAGCCAGGATGAAAGATTCGTGGATGAGGAACGTAAGAGTGAAGGACTAGAGTGCAGTGCAGGATGTATCTTTTTTCGCTCTGACCGTAACTTAGGTACAAGGGCTCATTGGATTCCTCACTCTCTCCTTTTTGTATTGTGGATCACGGATTTGTATTTTAAACCACCTCGGATACTATATCCTCTTGAAAATGAGAGTCGAGAATGCGAAATGGACATTCACAGTGACTTTTATCTCCACAACAATACATCGGTGAAGCACTTTAGTTATGGAGCTAACGTGATAGCATTGTGCTTAAATGCAGATAGAAACAAAAGAAATAAGCCCCTGACTGGAAGGATAGACAGCAGATCAACAATACTACTATCAGGAGACACCGAACCAAACACTGGACCTGTAACTACACGGTTAATGCTGTGCCGCCTGTCGAAGCCTAACAATGTTTTTGTTTGTATTGAGATACAATGTGTCCGAATACTTCCGTTTCAACCATTGACGTCACGCGCAAACGTCATCATACCTAGACGTTTTCAACCGGAAGTTTCCCGGGAAATTTAAAATTGCACTTTATAAGTTAACCCGGCCGTATTGGCATGTGTTGCAATGTTAAGATTTCATCATTGATATATAAACTATCAGACTGCGTGGTCGGTAGTAGTGGGTTTCAGTAGGCCTTTAATGCTGCAAAGTCCTTCGAATCGGATCTTTTGGCATCAAATTCAGGCCACATTAGGAGGTAATCCTGAATCCGATTGGAATCAGATCTTTTCAAATGTGACTTCAGTCTAAACGCAATGCGACCTAAATGTGATTTTTTTTTTTTCCATCCGTAGATTCTTCAATCAACGTCAATCAATCAATCAATGTTTACTTATATAGCCCGAAATCACGAGTGTCTCAAAGGGCTGCACAAGCCACAACAACATCCGCGGCTCAGATCCCACATACTTCATCCCAACATCCGGTTTCGGTGCGCAAAGTCTATTCTGGACGACCAAATTTCCGTTGCATCACTTCTCACTAGTGCGCAAATAATAGGCTAGGGCTGGGCGATATGGCCTTTTTTTAAAATCTCGATATTTTTAGGCCATATCGCGATACACGATATATATCTCGATATTTTGCCTTAGCCTTTAATGAACACTTGATGCATATAATCACAGCAGTATGATGATTCTATGTGTCTACATTAAAACATTCTTCTTCATACTGCATTAATATATGCTCATTTTAAACTTTCATGCAGAGAGGGAAATCACAACTAAGTCAATCGACCAAAACTGTATTTACTAAACAATTATTAAGCAGTGGCACAAACATTCATGTCATTTCCAAAACAGAAAGTGCAAGATTGTCAGAGACATTTTAAAAAAAAGCTATTAGTGCACTTTATTGCATGATGTCCTCAAGATGACATATCAAAACAACACTAAATTAAAGTGCACTTTTTGTACAGAACGCCACTACAATAGTTTAAAACAAAATAAAGTGCACTTTTGTGCATGATGTCACACAAGATATTTCAATAACTGTCAAATAAAAATGAGCTGCATAATAGGAAATCAATTGTGTACGTCCTTCGCTATATGGTAGGTTCCTGCGGACGTTATCTCCTTATGTCGTGGACTATTTTTTTTCATATGGTGTTGATGTGGAAATGGTTGCTTGGGCATTTTGTTGGTGTGACACCGAACGGAGATGTTGACATGCGGAGTAAGCACTCGTCATTCTCGAGCGGGTGACTTTTCAAATGATGCTACATATTATCAGTAATGCTAATTTTTGTAGCAACGCTCTCGCCCCACACTTGACAAATTACGGTTGTCTGTTCGACATCTTCCCGCTTGAAGCCAAACCGCCGCCAGACGATGGACCCCCTGCTGTTTTTCTTAGGAATTAATTCTTCCTTCATTTGTTACCAGATTTGCACCTTCTTTCTCTTGTATTACCACTCGCACCACAGCTAACTTGGTCGGGGGTGGGTCGGGGGCGTGGTTACGAGGGGAGGAGTATATTTACAACTAGAATTCACCATGTCAAGTATTTCATATCTATATATATATATATATATATATATATATATATATATATATATATATATATATATATATATATATATATATATATATATATATATATATACATAGATATATATATATATATACATCCTGAAAATATGCAAACAAAACTGTGTTTAGATAATTGATATCTTAAGGAATATAACATAACTTGGCTTCTGAGAGCTTCAAAATGTAATGAATAAAATGCTAAAGTTGTTGATAAACAAGCAATTATTTTAATAATTAAATATGGTCATTTTAAGTGAATTATTATGATCATTTAAAATTAATTATTTCAAATATGTTTTTTAATGTATAATTCTATGGCTGGATGTAATAAGGAGTCAGAAAAAATACAAATACAAATACAATTCATTTTTATGTTTTTAGAAAAATATAGTAAAAATGTATTTAGTTTTTATTTTATTTATTAATAAATATATTTATTTTAAGGTAAGATAAACATAATAATACAATTTTCCTCTAGTCTGGATGATTTAGTTCTTGTCACCCTGTTGTCCTCCCGTCTCTTCCCCGAGGATGGCTCCATGAGCTGGGCAAAAGCCTGGAGATGCCCTACGTCAACAACACGGTCGGCGGCCCGTCGGTGCGCAGCTCGTCGCCGCCCTCTACTTCACCCTCAGCAGCCTGACCAGCGTCGGTTTTGGCAACGTGTGCGCCAACACGGACGCCGAGAAGATCTTCTCCATCTGCACCATGCTCATCGGCGTGATTGGGCAGGCACGCTGTTTATATCGTGGGAAAGCGGACGTGAAAAAAGGCTGTCCTGACTCAGGTCGGCATGGAGCTGGAGGGGGCGTGGCCTCCAGCTCCGGCTGAAAATCGGGAGATTTTCGGGAGAACATTTGTCCCGGGAGGTTTTCGGGAGAGGCGCTGAATTTCGGGAGTCTCCCGGAAAATTCGGGAGGGTTGGCAAGTATGCACAGAGACAAACCCGTGATATATCGAGTATATCGATATATCGCCCAGCCCTATAATAGGCTATATGTAATATAGGAATATATATCTTCTTGTTATGGGACATTCATCCTCCGCTGTTGCCATTTCTAATATAAAGTAGTGAGTTTACATTATTCACCCAAGGAACTTTAGTTATTAGAGAGTTCCGGTCGGACAGTTTTTTACGGGACACATTTCCGGCGTCGTCGTTGCACTAGTGAGCCACGGATGAGGAGATGCTGCTCCATTATTGATTTAAGTAAAGTCTGAATGTCATTAAAACAGTTATTTCCATCTTTTGACACTTCCTCCACTCCCGTCCTTGCACGCTACACCGCTAAAACAAAGATGACGGAGAAAAGACGGCGCCAAAGGTGAGCCACGTAAATAAGACCGCCCACAAAACGGCGCATCCTGAAGCGACTGCCAGAAAGCGGCTTGAAGATGACCTGTAAAACATCATCTATGCAACATTCTGACCAAAGAACCAGCATTACATGTTATGTAGACCACAAGGAAGTGTTTTCCATTTAGAAAAAAATAATACTAATATGACTCGTTTATTGCGCCCTATAATCCGGTGCGCCTTTTGTATGAAAACAGACCTGGCTAGACCTGCTCACCGGTGCACCCTATGGTCCGGAAAATACGGTAATTGATGTCTCGTTTACTTTTGCTATGGAAGTGGTCAACACCTGAAATCTAGTCTTACACACGCAATTACACTGCTATTATGGAAAGTTCTGAACAGTTCATCCAAAACGGTTGCGGTTGAGGACCCGTGATTTTACGGGGCCCTTAAAATCCCCATTGACGTCAAGAAAAGATTTCCTTACCTGCATCATGCTATTATAACCAACGGAATAACCTTTTTTTCCTGTCTCCTTGTAAATCTAATTTTACATTACTCATTTGAGTGACTCTCAATTGCCTCCACTTGCTGAGGATGAATAGTATGTCCATCTCATTGACCTGGAAGTCTCTTCCATTTAAACCGAGCTACTCAACAGCTCTTTTCTCAATTTACTTAATGTACAATTTTCAAACACGGAACAGGCCATTAAAATTAAAATATGTGAACTCAGCTCTGGTAGACCCACACTCCCTGGCCATAGGGTTAGGTACACTGATAAAAGATTGAACATGAGAGCTTAAAGTACATGTAAACAAGAGCGTTTAGAAATTTTGTACAGGCTAAAAAAATAATACCGAGTGAAATAGTGCCCATAAGCAAATGTGTGCATTCCCGGAGTGTTGGTTACAAAATTTGAGCAGAGTACACTATATTGTCAAAAGTATTTGGCCACCTGCCTTTACTCACTTATGAACTTGAAGTGCCATACCATGGAATTGTCCAAAATGTTTTGGTATCCTGGAGCATTCAAAGTTCCTTTCATTGGAACTAATGGGCCGAGCCCAACTCCTGAAAAACAACCCTCCATCACCAAATTTCACACTCTGCACAATGCAGTCCGAAATGTACGGTTCTCCTGGCAACCTCCAAATCCAGACTCGTCCATCAGATTGCCAGATGGAAAAGTGTGACTCATCAGTCCAGAGAAGGCATCTCCACTGCTCTAGAGTCCAGTGGCAACATGCTTTACACCACTGCATCCCACGCTTTGCATTGGACTTGGTGATGTATGGCTTAGATGCAGCTGCACGGCCATGGAAACCCATTCCATGAAGCTCTCTGCGTACTGTACGCGGGCTAATTGGAAGGTCACATGAAGTTTGGAGCTCTGTAGCAACTGACTGTTCAGAAAGTCTTTGCACTATGCGCTTCAGCATCAGCCGACCCTTCTCTGTCAGTTTACGTGGCCTACCACTTGGTGGCTGAATTGCTGTTGTTCCCCAACTCTTCACTTTTCTTATAATAAAGTTGACTTTGGAATATTTAGGAGCGAGGAAATTTCACGACTGGATTTGTTGCACAGGTGGCATCCTATGACAGTTCCACGCTGGAAATCACTGAGAGCGGCCCATTCTTTCACAAATGTTCGTAGAAACAGTCTCCATGCCTAAGTGCTTGATTTGATACACCGGGCCAAGTGATTAGGACACCAGATTCTCATCATTTGGATGGGTGGCCAAATACTTTTGGCAATATAGTGTAGTTGACAATGTGTATGTGGTTGCAGTTTTATGGAGCCAAAACATTACCAGTAAGATTTGGTATTGGAAAAAGATAGACATTGTAGAAAATGTTGCAACAAACAACTACTATATTTTTGGTGGATGTTTTTTTGTATCATGGCATTTTTTGAATGGCAAAATTCATATTTTTTGTAAACTTATCGTTTTTGTGTTTTTCATGTGTTTTTATTTTCTAATTAATTTTCCACATTTGCTTCTTTTTTTTACGGTTCCCTTTCTTTTTTTTCTCGGTTACGCTTCTTTATTTTACGGTTTCAAATTAATGGCAGTTATTGGACATGGGAGGCGTCTTACAACAAGTTTACCCAAAAGCAGTTTTACTAAACTTGGGCTTGTGGGTATAAAACTGTAGAAGAAGACTGGAGGACAAAGTCTAGAGAATCGCATAACAATGATAAAATTGTAGAAAAATATGAATATTGGCATCAAAAATATTGCATGATACAAAAAATATCAAGCAAAAAATATTGTATTTTTTCAATATTTGTATTTATTTGTTGCCAAAACTTGTTTTGGTGCCAATTAGGGTATTTTATTTGTTGGTAACAATACCGGTACCAAAGTGTATTTCGATACTTTTCGAAATAAAGGGGACCACAAAAAAATGTCACTGTTGGTTTCATTTTAACAAAAAATCTTACACGGAAGCAGTTTTACTAAAGTTGGGCTAGCCTGTAAAAAAACACAAAAGAAGACCGGAGAACCAAGTCTAGTGAAACGCATAACAATAATAAAAGTGTAGAAAAATCTGAATATTGGCATCAAAAACATTGCATGATACAAACAATATCAAGCAAAAATATTGTATTTTTTCAATATTTTCACGACTGGATTTTTTCAATATTTTTAATTATTTGTTGCCAAAACTTGTTTCGGTGCCAATTAGGGTATTTATTTTTTGGTAACAATTCCGGTATCAAAATGGATTCCGATACTTTTCGAAATAAAGGGGACCACAAAAAAATGTCACTGTTGGTTTCATTTTAACAAAAAATCTGACACAAGTTTACCCGGAAGCAGTTTTACTAAACTTGGGCTAGCAGGTAAAAAACATAGAAGAAGACCGTAGGACCAAGTCTAGTGAAACGCATAACAATAATAAAAGTGTAGAAAAATATGGATATTGGCATCAATAAAATATCAAGCAAAAAATATTGTATTTTTTCATTATTTGTATTTATTTGTTGCCAAAACTTGTTTTGGTGCCAATTAGGGTATTTTAATTTTTTGGTAACAATACCGGTACCAAAATGGATTTTGATACTTTGCGAAATAAAAGGGATCACAAAACTTTTTTTTACAAAAAATGTTATGATACATTACACGTATGTTTCTTATTGCACTCAAAGATCGATTTTAAAAGAATATAATAAATATTAAAAGACACATCGGAATTTTCTTGTTGCACTAAAGAACAATTTACAATTGGAGCCTGCCATAATCGAGGATTAGGTTAGAATGGAATAGAAAGCTTTATTGAAATTATGCTTTATAATTAATGGTTGCCACTCTTGGACTGTGATTTAAGACAAATACAATCATTAGTAAACACTGAAAACAATATGATGGCTGAGACGACATGGATAAAGTCGCAGCAATTTGTTACAAAATTATGTCATTTAATTTTGCATACGTGTACGCTTTTAACTCTTCTAATAATCGGCATGAAGCCCAGCAGCTGTGTGCGTGTCTACGTATCTGTATGTGCACAACAAAGGAGCTCGTTAACTACATTAGTACCGCGATACATTATTAGTACCGGTGTACCGTGCAACCCTAGTACCAATACAACTTTTACTACAATGTCATTTTTTTTGCATACCAAATCTTGTGTTTTGGCTCCATACTGAGAGACGTTCCCAATATTTACTTCTTCGTGGTAGAGGCTTTTGTTACGGTTATGACCGAATGCACGAAATATTGTCATCACTGTGTTTTGTAAAATACAAACAGTCGCCAGTAAAACCTGACTTGAAACTATAATTTACCAGCAGTCTCTTTTTATGTGTCACTCCTGGCGGTCGTAACAAAGTAAGTGAGTTTGTCAGCATGCTCAAGGCCACCGATGCTATTACGAGCCAACATCCGTATGCTTTCTCGGTGAACCTCAACATGTATCTCGACTTCAATTTTCAACTAAAGCAGACACCATTCCGCCTTCTCCACACTGAAGAAAAAGATTGTGGAAGAATATACAGAAAACCTTTTCCGCATTTTAAAAAAAACATGCATGTTCGGTTCGGTGGAGGGTTTAAATTGTCCATAGGTCATACTTGCCAACCTTGAGACCTCCAATATCGGGAGGTGGGGGGTAGGAGGTGGGGGGGGCTTAATCGGTGGTGGTGGTGGTGGTGGGGGGGGGGGCGTGGTTATTTACAGCTAGAATTCACCAACTCGAGTATTTTATATATATTTCATATATATATATATATATATATATATATATATATATATATATATATATATATATATATATATATATATATATATATATATATATATGAAATACTTGACTTTCAGTGAATTCTAGCTATAATATATATATATATATATATATATATATATATATATATATATATATATATATATATATATATATATATATACATACATATATATATATATATATATATATATATATATACATACATATATATATATATATATATATATATATACATACATATATATATATATATATATATATATATATATATATATATATATATATACATATATATATATATATATATACATATATATATATATATATATATATATATATATATATATATATATATATATATATATATATATATATATATATATATATATATATATATACATATATATATATATATATATATATACATATATATATATATATATATATATGTATGTATATATATATATATATATATATATATATATATATATATATATATATATATATATATATATATATATATATATTTATTTTATTTTATTTTATTTACATAAAAGAAATACTTGAATTTCAGTGTTCCGGTGGCTATCCATTAGATGGCAGTATTGTCCTGTTTAACTTCTCCGTTCATGATGAGTATATCATTTCGGCCACCGTGTTCAATGGAGAAGTCTGTTCTACATATTTACAGGCAACATACACCTTCCCCTTCAAACTGTCCTGGATGAACTGAAATTCTTGTTTCCATTTGTTTGAATTTGTTAGGCAAGCTGTTTATATTGTGGGAAAGCGGACGTGAGAACAGGCTGTCCCCACTCAGTCTCAGGTCCGCATTGAGCTGGAGGGGGCGTGGCCTCCAGCTCCGGCTGAATACCGGGAGTTTGTCGGGAGAAAATCTCTGCCGGGAGGTTGTCGGGAGAGGCGCTGAATACCGGGATTCTCCCGCTAAAAACGGGAGGGTTGGCAAGTATGCCATAGGTATGAATGTGAGTGTGACCTGTCGTTTTTTTACATGTGTCCTGAGATTGACCGCCTCTTACCCAAAATCAGCTGGGATAGGCTTCAGCTCACCTGTAACCCAAATGAGGACAAGCAATGTAGAAATGAATCAATGAATGAAGACTAGAGGGCTAATTCAGAGGTTTCATTTGCAGTTTCAGCTATTTCAACAAACACTAAAACCCACTACTACATCAAATCCATGTATTAAATAATTCAGGGTCAGTGGGAAGTCTATCCCAGCTGGCTTTGGCCTAGAGGTAAAGTATGTTACACCATGGATTGGTCACCAGTAAATCACAAGGCGGTTTAGAGTCTCCAATTACACATGCATGTATTGGTTTATGAGAGGAAACCGAATACACCGGAGAAACTCCATAAAAACACGGGACAATAAAGTGTAATATACTGTGGGAATGCATTTATTAAATAATTCAGGGTCACTGGGAAGTCTATCCCAGCTGGTTTTGGCCTAGAAGTAATGTATGTTACACCTGGATTGGTCACCAGTCAATCACAAGGCGGTTTAGAGTCTCCAATTACCAGTGGCGTGCGGTGAGGTTAATGTCTGGTGAGGCACTGCATCATCACAGTCAGATTTACAAACATATGAACCATAAATGGTATCTTATTCACCATGTGATTGGCAGCAGTTAACGGGTTATGTTTAAAAGCTCATACCAGCATTCTTTACACAACTGTAGCACACAAAAAAGCACATTTAATAAAAAAAACATTATTATGGTCTTACCTTTCTTGCTGGACATCCACACAGCCAGCCTTTGCATGTGTACCACGCCGTTTGAAAAGAACGGGGGCCGTACTTATCAAGCTTCTTAGAGTGCCATTTTACACTTAAGTCCTGAGAATTTGCGAAATGTAGTCCTACTCTCAAACTTAAGAATAAAAGCTTTTTATCAACGTTCTTAAGTCTAAGAATCACTCCTACTCTCCACGATATTTAAGAGACCTTCAGAGGTGTCTTAAGTGGTTAGGAGTTGCCAGCAGGGGATGGCACTGAGGCGAGAGAGACGTGCGCGAACGTTCAGGGAACGGAACAATGTTGTTGTTTTTTTTGATGACGAGCAGCTGATCAAACGGTATTGTTTAGACAGAGCGGATATTATTTTTGTCACAGATTTAATACTTTTCGATTCCTTGTTGATTTCTGCATGTGTCTGCAGTGGGCTAGTGTATATAGAGCCACCCACACCAGTTTCAAATTAGTTGCCTAATTAATTAATTGGAAAGAAAATGTTATGACAGTAGCGTATGTGTGTGGCCGTGAGGTGAGTGACGTCAGTGAGTGTGTGGGCGATAGAAGAGAGGGAGCGGTAGCGTGAGTGCCGGCGGGGACTAGTTTGTTTTGTATTATTTTGTAGTTTATTGTCAAAATATACACTCCCATTGTCCACTTAAATATTTCCAAGATATTTCTTTATTCTTAGACAACGGATTCCATTCCGTGATTGGTCATTTCTATAGACACAGAAATGACGTCACCTAAAATTCCGTTTACGGCACATAGTAATGTCGTAATTCAGCTCTGAGTGTGACACTTAAGATTCAGTCCTACACTTCGCTGAAAGTGTGAGTAAGACGCTTGATAACTAACTTTTAAGTGCAGCTTTCAGCGAAGAATTTATTTACTCTTAAGTCAACTCTTAGCAGACTTCTTAGGAGTAATTCTAAGAAGCTTGATAAGTACGGCCCCGGGTCTTCTGTCCCGAAGTCAAAAGCAAACCTTTTAGCTCCGGCGTTGGTCTATCTTTAATTATTACCTCCTGCTTCGATTGAAAGTCCAGAGGAATGATCTCTGGGATCACTACCGCCCTCTACCACCAGGAGGCCAGATTACTGCGAGCCTTAACCAGTACGTCTTTTGCAGCAGATTTATGAATGCTCAGCACAAGAAATACGTTACACACATACAGTTTTTGACAAAATACACTGTACATTATATACCTCAGCTAACTAAACTATGCCATAGTTTAGTTAGCTGATATAATTCATATAGCAATACAGTCTCACTGCACAGCAGCTCAGCAGTTAGCCGAGTCATTGTGCACAATCCATGTTGAGGCACAAATCAGTGACGTGCCTCAACTGGCTGCTGATCACCACACCGTCTCTTCTCAGTATTTGAACGGCAAATGTAAAAATAAAAATAAAAATTATCTAAAACTGGTGAAGTTAAATGGAAAATAACTTTAGTATAATCACTGGATACATATAACAATTTTATTTTATTTTTTTTATTTTTACATTTTTTTTCTTTCCATGATGGCAGGTGAGGCCCCGCCTCCCCTGCCTCTAGTGACTGCACGCCACTGCCAATTACACATGCATGTATTGGTTTATGAGAGGAAACCGAATATACCGGAGAAACTCCATGACAACACGGGGGATACAATATAGTGTAATAGCAGCATAAACCTCACTCATTAACTGAAATGCTAACAAGCACACTAATGGTCATATGATTGTTATTTTTTGCTATTTTATAATGATTATAATCTACATTTAACACACTTTCTTGTGGTGTAGATCAGGGGTTATTAACCTTTTCCACTACAAATATTCAAATATTGACACTGAATTAGTAATCCTACTCTTAATTTTAAGCATATTCAATAATCCTATCTAATCTATTTACAGTTTACAACCTCGTCAAATGATAGCTATAAGGTCGGTAAGCACAACCAAAAGTATTATGTACATTAGGCGCACCGGGTTATAAAGTGCACTGTTGCGTTTTGATACAATTATAAGATTATAGTCTTATAGTCCGAAAAATACGGTACTACTACTACTACTACGTGGGAATAACGAATAACAAATCAATGATTACGACGGTTGTGGACAAGGAGAAAAGGCAGCCATCAAAGCAAATTCAATCTTTTTATTAACTAGCGCCAACACAGTCTAGTGAAAAGATTCAACTGAGCTGCCGTCACTGGCCGCAAACTGCCGCTGCTAAGCTAAAAAAAAAATACAGCTGAGCTAAAATGCTTCTCTGCACGCTCTAGCTGACGTCACACATCACTTGGAAGCAGGCGCTGCTTTTAAAAGGCACGCACGCACCCTGCTCTCATGAAACGTCTTTCAACTGCCTATGCCAGATATTTACAATTGTTTTTTTGTTTTTTTTAAAGGCCTACTAAAACCCACTACTACCGACCACGCAGTCTGATAGTTTATATATTAATGATGAAATCTTAACATTGCAACACATGCCAATACGGCCGGGTTAGATTAGTAAAGTGCAATTTTAAATTTCCCGCGAAATATTCTGCTGAAAACATCTCGGTATGATGAAGTTTGCGCGTGACATCACGGATTGTGCGGACATATTGGGACACCATTTTGGTCAGCTATTAAGTCGTCTGTTTTCATCGCAAAATTCCACAGTATTCTGGACATCTGTGTTGGTGAATCTTTTGCAATTTGTTTAATGAACAATGAAGACAGCAAAGAAGGAAGCTGTAGGTGGGATCGGTGTATTAGTGGCTGGCTGCAGCAACACAACCAGGAGGACTTTGAGTTGGATAGCAGACGCGCTACCGTGAGTACAGCTTTGGCTTCCAAACATTTGATCGCTTGCCCGTACGTGCGTGCCGCTATGTGCATGTCACGTACGTAACTTTGGGGAAATATATGTGCTGTATGAACTTTACGGAGGTGAACGTTACTTTGGGCTGTGGGATTGAGTGTGTTGTGCGGGTGTTTGAGTTGTATTGGTGGGTTGTATGGACGGGAGGGGGGAGGTGTTTGTTATGCGGATTAATTTGTGGCATATTAAATATAAGCCTGGTTGTGTTGTGGCTAATAGTGTATATATATGTCTTGTGTTTATTTACTGTTTTAATCATTCCCAGCTGAATATCAGGTCCCACCCGCCTCTCACAGCATCTTCTTTATCTGAATCGCTTCCACTGCCCTCTAGTCCTTCACTCTCACTTTCCTCATCCACAAATCTTTCATCCTCGCTCAAATTAATGGGGTAATCGTTGCTTTCTCGGTCCGAATCGCTCTCGCTGCTGCTGGACATGATTGTAAACAATGTGCAGATGTGAGGAGCTCCACAATCTGTGACGTCACGCTACTTCCGGTACAGGCAATGCTTTTTTATCAGCGACCAAAAGTTGCAAACTTTATCGACGATGTTCTCTACTAAATCCTTTCAGCAAAAATATGGCAATATCGCGAAATGATCAAGTATGACACATAGAATGGATCTGCTATCCCCGTTTAAATAAGAAAATTTCATTTCAGTAGGCCTTTAAGTCATTAATTACTTTCCCTCATTCTTAAATCCATTCGTTAGAGAGTAATCATGTTAGTAATTCAATTACTTTTTTTTGGGTAAAGCAACGAGTAACAATAAAATAATTGCAAAAACAAAACAAATACGAACACTGCAAATGAAGAACAACGCTCACCCGCTCATCAGTTTCATTCTTGGCATTTTTTTCCTGAGTCTGCGGATTTGCAAGTGCGACGCCAACACGAGCAAAGTTGTCAAACTCTTGAATTAAATATGGGAATTAGAAAAGTTTTCAGAAAAAAAAAAACAAAATTTAAAATCATCAAGTTGTATTGTGGGTGGGGAGTGATGTGCACTGCTGTACTTTTTCCCTTCTCATCTTCTTTTTCTTTTCTTTTTTTTTGTGGCAACATTCGACACATTATGTATTCAGATTGCCGCCATTGCAGCGCTAAGCATCCGGATCCCAAAAGGGCATCTGTCAGTCTCTCTCATGCCTCCACTTCTGAGCACCGTGAATGAATCAAACCGCTCCGACGCCACTTTTAACGACGGCAGGGTTCTCCACAGAAAGAGACGGCCATGATTAAAATCCCTATTTACACTCACGTCAACAATTGCCTTAGAGTATAAATAAAATGGTATCAATACAAAATTTGCAAGGTGGTGTTATTTATTTTTCTTTATTGTATTCATAAAAACTTTCATGTTACAAAGGACTTAAAAGGATATATTAAAAAAAAACGTTCAAGAAAAGTAAGCCACCACGATAAGATAACTGCAGCCTGAATCTGGAGCATATCTGAATTTGATAGCAGATGTATCATGTTTAATGGATAAAATGACCTAATTCCTTAATCCCTAGTTTCTTGCATGGCGACAGGGCTGTTTTTTTTTTTTGGTTTTTTTACCAGCGGTATGCAGAGGGAGATAGATTATAATCAGGTGTTGTCGTTCGATTCCTAAAGGAGCACTGTGTCCGCTTCCTATCTGTAATTATTCACCTAAACAATGACCTTACCGCCTGATAAACATTTGTGTCCTTTTCTGACATGATACTGTAACTGCAGTTATATTCCATTCCGGGGGAGGAGATAGACTGGTGGAGTGTCTATTTATGTATCCGGGTTGTCCCCTGGGTCTCCTTGGCACACCTCCTTCTCCTACGCCTCATGACCAGCAGGGGTTCGGTGTTTTGGGCGCCCGCCTTGGGGAGGGAGGCGGGTTGGCGCCTTTAATGACACCCTCCATCACACCTTTTCAAGACAACCCTACTGGAGGTCCTCGATCCGACAAAGTACTCGGTGGATTACGAGAGCAGTGTAAACCTCGCAAGGCTGATAACGGCTGAAGGGCCGGAACGGCGTTTGTCTCGTGGGTTGTGACCAGGCCTTAGTCCGTCTATTTGTCACGCGACGGCGTTTGAGGAACTGTTGCTCACTGCTAATAGTAAGAACCAATTAAGTTTGAAAATCGAGGTCCCGCTGTATTTCTAATGCAACATACCATATTTTCCGGACCATATTGTGCACCGGATTATGCCGATGAATGGTCTATTTTTTATCTTTTTTCATATATATTATAGGGCGCAAACCTCTTAAGGCCCAAGCTGTTTGTTTACATGCTTTGTTGTATTTCTCTTTGCTATTTGGGCTTATTGGACCCTATTTAGAATAAAAACTAAAAACCATCTTTGGATATGATGTACTTAGTCCATAAGTACACAAACGTGTACTTCATGTGTAGTGACATGCTAATTTTTATTTTTACACTTTTTTTTTCCAAATTCCATTGTATGTTATACTCTTCTGACACCACCAGATGGCAGTATAAGTGCTGTCCACGCACGTGGCCATTAAGGCCTTTAGAGGTTTTGTCAAGACTATGTTGTGGTTTGTTTTCCCATGGTGCAACGGAAAGTTGGCTCGGGCAAGACGTGAATGTGAGTACATTTTTTATTTTGCACTACCAAAGGAACAAAAAGCGCGCTCAAGGCGGAAGTACAAACAAGACTAATGAAACAAATACTTGCACGTGGGCCAAAAACTAAGGACATGAACAAAAGTCGCTAACTGTGGCATGAATAGAAAAAACTTACTTGACATGGCATGAAGTGCGCAGAGGTAAACTGACTGATGTCGCCAGGCTGACTGCCTGGCAACAATGGACTTGAATACTAGTGACATGATTAGTGAAAACAGGTGCGTGACTCAAAATGTGAAAACGTGAGACAGGTGCGTGACATGAGGATGTGAACCAGGTGAAACTAATGGTTACTATGTTGACAAAGCAAGGGAGTGAAGACAAGAACTAAAAAGTGTCCAAAAACCAAGCAAAACATGGCCAAACAAAAACATGATCAACACAGACATGACAGGTTCTTAAAGGAGTCATATTATTTTTTACTTTTTTCTAAATTGAAAACACTTCCTTGTGGTCTACGTCAGGGGTCCCCAACCTTTTTTTGCACCATGGACCGGTTTAATGTAACCATTATTTTCAGGGAGCGGCTTTCCACGTGTGCCGTATAAAAATACAGCAAGAATAAGTGCATGAAAAAATACAACTGACTATAACGCTGAATTAAAGTACCAATGATTGTCACACACACACTAGGTGTGGTGAAATTTGTCCTCCGCATTTGACCCATCCCCTTGTTCACCCCCTGGGAGGTGAGGGGAGCAGCGGTGGCCGCGCCCGGGAATCATTTTTGGTGATTTAACCCCCAATTCCAACCCTTGATGCTGAGTGCCAAGCAGGGAGGTAATTGGTCCCATTTTTATAGTTTGACTCGGCCAGGGTTTGAACTCACAACCTACCGATCTCAGGGCGGACACTCCTAACCACAGGGCCACTGAGTAGGAACTGAATTAGTATTTATTTGCAATGAGATGCAGATGGAAATCAGCCATTGGCTGCAATCTGTCACTTGTATATGTTGATTAATGTGCATGGTCACAAAGTTATAACAAACATCAATCAATCAATCAAAGTTGACTTATATAGCCCTAAATCACAAGTGTCTCAAAGGGCTGCACAAGCCACAACGACATCCTCGGCTCAGATCCCACATCACGGCCAGAAAAAACTCAACCCAATGGGATGACAATGAGAAACCTTGGAGGGGACCCCCTCCTGGGCGACCGGTGCAACATAGCAACTTCCTATGAGGAGTTTTATTGTACATGCATAAACAAGCTTGTTGGTGTGTCGAGTGGGACAGGCCAAAGTGAAGTAGGAGAAAATGCAGTCCTTTTTTGGGGCCCTATTTTCAGACAGTTTTGCGTGTTTTGGTGGGGCAGCAGGTGTTACCGGGGGAATGGGAGGCCTTTCGGGGGCCCTATTTTCAGACAGTTTGGCATATTTAGTCTAAGTGTGGCCTGATGCTTTGGAGTGGAGGTCAACAATGTGGAAGACTTCAAGTTTATTGAAAAAAATATATTCAACATGACTAGAAAATATAATAAGTTGATTAAAAGAATCCATTGACATTTCAAAACTGCCGCGTGGCAGGAAGTGTAATTACTCCCTGACTTGCTTCAGCTGTTCCACAAGACGCAGCGATTGGTCTTAATGTAGGTCATTTCACTGGAGTTGCACCGATGATTTGAACACATGACAAAAACAATTTCCGCCAGGGATTAATTGCACCCCGGGTCTATGCTGGCAATGTGACAACAAAAGCTCTAAATAAAATGGAACCTGGATTTACGAACTTAATTGGTTTTTGAATATCGTTCGTAAACCTAAAAGTTCTTATAGCGAAGCAGAGTCCATGGATAATTTGGTTGTAGCCTCAACAACAACTAAATATTTTAATAAAAACAAAAACCGCACTAAAATACAGTTTGTATCCCATTTGCACAACAGCAAGCTTAAAGGCCTACTGAAATGATTTTTTTTTTATTTAAACGGGAATAGCAGATCCATTCTATGTGTCATACTTGATCATTTCGCGATATTGCCATATTTTTGCTGAAAGGATTTAGTAGAGAAAATCGACGATAAAGTTCGCAACTTTTGCTCGCTGATAAAAAAAAAGCCTTTCTTGTACCGGAAGTAGCGTGACGTCACAGGAGCTAGTATTCCTCACAATTCCCCGTTGTTTACAATGGAGCGAGAGATTCGGAGCGACAAAGCGACGATTACCCCATTAATTTGAGCGAGGATGAAAGATTCGTAGATGAGGAACGTTACAGTGAAGGACTTGAGAGGCAGTGATGGACGTATCTTTTTTCGCTCTGACCGTAACTTAGGTACAAGCTGGCTCATTGGAGTCCACACTCTCTCCTTTTTCTATTGTGGATCACGGATTTATATTTTAAACCACCTCGGATACTATATCCTCTTGAAAATGAGAGTCGAGCACGCGAAATGGACATTTAAAGTGACTTTTATCTCCACGACAATACATCGGTGACACACTTAGCTACTGAGCTAACGTGATAGCATCGTTCTCAAATGCAGATAGAAACAAAATAAATAAATCCCTGACTGGAAGAATAGACAGAAGATCAACAATACTATTAAACCATGTACATGTAACTACACGGTTAAAAATTCTCAGCCTGGTAAGGCTTAACAATGCTGTTGCTAACGACGCAAAGGGTAATTTAGCAACTTAGCAACCGGACCTCACAGAACTATGATAAAAAAAATTAGCGCTCCACCTACGCCAGCCAGCCCTCATCTGCTCATCAACAGCCGTGCTCACCTGCATTCCAGCGATCGACGGCGCGACGAAGGACTTCATCCGTGGGTTTGGCGGCAAGCATCGGCTAGGCGTAGTAAGTAGTCCTTGTTGTGTTGCTGTAAGTATTGTACTTAGCCGCTAATACACCGATCGATCCCACCAACAACGTTCTTCTTTGCAGCCTCCATTGTTCATTAAACAAATTGCAAAAGATTCACCAACACAGATGTCCAGAATACTGTGGAATTTTGTCGAAGAAAACAAGAGGTTTTTATATCGGGTCAGATGGGGTCCAACCACTTCTGTGGATTTTGTGACGTCACGCGCATAAATCATATCCAAAGGAGTTTTTCAACCGGAAGTGTGGCAGGAATTTTAAAATTGCACTTTATAAGTTAACCCGGCCGTATTGGCATGTGTTGCAATGTTAAGATTTCATCATTGATATATAAACTATCAGACTGCGTGGTCGGTAGTAGTGGCTTTCAGTAGGCCTTTAAATGTCACAAAACGTTAACCATGTTGCTACAATCCATCCATCCATTTTCTACCGCTTGTCCCTTTCGGGGTCGCGGGGGGTGCTGGAGCCTATCTCAGCTGCATTCGGGCGGACAAGTCGCCAAAAAAAAGGAAAAACCTTTTTTACCTTGTGTCGCCGAATATTTGTGGCATTTTTATATTTTTGCATTCTGGGATCACCTTTCAGTCACCACTAGCGTTAGCACAAACTAGCAGGGTGAGGCATAGGCGCCGATCCCGTGGGTGCTCGGGCCCCGAAGTGGGATTGATGGCAACTTTCAATCTCTAAAGTCATTTTTGAAAAATCAATCTTGATGTTGTTAATATTGTAGTGAGTTTGGTTCGTTTTACATAATTATAAGTCACATATAGTTTACATCATGTATCATATAGTTTTCTTTGACCAAAGCCTAACCAAAATGTCATTGTGTCTTATGCTAAACTAATGACACAATCATCTTGACTTTCAACACACTACACACAAGGGAATGAAGTCCATACTTAGTCAACAGCCATACATGTCTGTGGAGGGGGGCGTGACCTGCGGGCCTGCAGCGAAGCGGGGTGTGCCAGGACCGGCTTCGAGATCAGCGACAGGTGCGTAGATGGCCCACCTGGGCCTGGTTATCTAATCACCTGTCGCTCTGTTAAAAGGCAGCAGCCGGGGAGGAGAGAGGTGGTGGAGCCGTGAGCGAGAGCGAGCCACAAAAAGACCATTGCTGGAAAGCACATGAGAGACTTTATTCAGAAAATAAAACAGTGTTGTAACCCAGATCCGGGCTCGTGTGGCGATGTTTGGTGGTCCAAGGAACCCAGAGGAGAGAAACCTCCACAAAGTCACACTAAGGGTGGCAGTATGAACAATGCCAACACTGTCATAAACATGTGCCATATAGTGAAACCACACTAAACAACAACAACAAACACATTATGGAAGAATATTTGTACCGCAACACAACATCAACACTACATAACAGATTCCCAGAATTCCCTGCAGCGCCAACTCTTCCGGGACGCTACAATATAAACAAAGGCCATTGGTGGATCTACACCTAACATCCACTGTAATGATACCACGTACAATAGCGTAATCTAGTCAACACTACTATGACTACATCGATATTTTTTAAAATTATTTTATATTTTTTATATTATGTTTATAAACTCAGGAAATATGTCCCTGAACACACGAGGACTTTAAATATGACCAATGTATGATCCTGTAACTACTTGGTATCGGATTGATACCCAAATCTGTGGTATCATCCAAAACTAATGTAAAGCATCCAAACAACAGAAGAATAAGTGAGTATTACATTTTAACAGAAGTGAAGATAGAACATGTTAAAAGAGAAAGTAAGCAGATATTAACAGTCAATGAACAAGTAGATTAATAATTCATTTTCTACCACTTGTCCTTAATAATGTTGACAAAATAATAGAATGATAAATGACACAATATGTTACTGCATATGTCAACAGCTAAATTAGGAGCCTTTGTTTGTTTACTTACTACTAAAAGACAAGTTGTCTTGTACGTTCACTATTTTATTTAAGGACAAACTTGCAATAAGAAACATATGTTTAATGTACCCTAAGATTTTTTTGTTAAAATAAAGCCAATAATGACCTTTTTTGTGGTCCCCTTTATTTAGAAAAGTACCGAAAAGTACCAAAATACTTTTGGTACCGGTACCAAAATACACACACACACCGAGCACCCACTGGCAGAAATGTAGATCGGCGCCTATGGTGTGAGGTGATCTTTCACCGGCTTGTGTCCCATTAGTGACACATTACTCCTTCGCTGTAATAAAGGTGCGCTTTGGCATCTTTTTTCCCCAAAAGGTCTGGTCTCAACACAATTAAAGTCTTATAGCCCACTTCGTTGATAGAATCCTCGAAATGAAGGTGCCTTTCAACCCGAAGCTTTACAGCAAGATTGTGAGAGTTTGGACAAATTTGAAGCGTTTCTGATGACGCGAAGTAATCTCTGAGACACGCCGGCATAGCTCCGACTAGCGCAAGGTATGGTAATTGTGGAAATAAACGAGTTAGAAGTGTCGCTAGCCATTAAAGCTAACAACAACGACGCCGAATCAGCAATGCCCGCCATTTTTTGAAGAGGGACCTGACAAAGAGGGAGGCACAAACAAAGTTACAATAATAATTACAACAAGACAATACAACAGCAGTCATACCACAACAGGTCAAAAATAATTTAAAACAATGAAGTAATAATTCAATTTAAAATTAAGTACATTGCCCAAGAGAACCGTTTTCTCGATCATTTAAAAAGGACTTAAACTCCGCCAAAGTGATCAATTCTGGTAGCCTCAGATCCTTCTGGATGTCATTCCATGACCAGGGAGCAGCCCTTTATTACAAGCGAGCATCATTATACAGGACTGCAGTTCCTGGAGGAGGTCATGTCAAGAAAATGAGGCACTCCTAACTTGGAGTAGCCAAACCATCAGTTTTATATTCTTCCTTCCTGTCTGTGTGTGTGTGCTAAGTCAGGACAGCACACCCATGTCATGATCCGTGGTCCGGATCATGTTTTCGTTATGTTCTGTTAGTTTGACTCCATAGTTCCTGTTTTTTGTGCATTCTTGTTTGTTTTGGTTGCCATGGTTGCGTATGATTTTTACCTGCCCCTGGTTTTTCGGGACGCTCACCTGGCTCTAATCAAGAGACACTATTTAAGCCTGCTTTTGCCAGTCAGTCGGCCTGGCGTCATTGTGCGGTTCATGTCTGATTCCAAGTTTATGCCAAGTGTTCGCTTCATGCCTTGTATACGTACGTTTTTGTTTGTTCATGCCACAGCTACTAAGTTTTCCTTGTTATAGTTTAAGCTTCCTTGTTAGTTTAGCTCCAAGTTCGATCAGCGCGTTGTGCCTTCGCCTTGTTTTCCGTTTTTTGTAGTACTTTGAGTTTTCAGGAAGATTAATAAATATGTTCCTACCTGCAAGCCTTGTCCGGAATAGTCCGTTTGCATCCCGGGAGAACAAACCTCGCAGTAAGCTGCAAAACCAACGTCGTGACAACCATAAAAGGAGATGTCCGCGTGTTGGAAAACAACAGCTTTAAGTCATAACTTAAATGTTGGCGTTGAGCTAGACAGGTAGTCTCTTCTCAAGGATAGGGCTAGCTGTTTTTAACTTTTTAACTGCTTTTTATCTAACAAATTGTTCTTAAGATAAGTTGCAATTGCCTTTTCAATGTATATTTTACCTCTGTTTTAAATGTTATGTTTTAATCTGTCTTTTGCCTGTATTTCTTTGTGGTGGACAGCCCTTTATTCTTCAACTGTGGCTGTTTTTAAAGGGCTTCATAAATAAAGTGGGTATGGTATGGTATGGTGTCACTTTTGCATTCCACAATTAGGGCCTCTTTCCTATGTAAAGTGATCCAATCCACCTGCGAATGTCAAACTAAGGGGCCTTAATGAAATTCCACTATTTAATTAAACTTGGTGGTTTGCTTTCTCCAAGATGAATATACACATTCACCATGTGCATATGAGTTGATTAATTCACTTCAATATCATCAAAATGGCAACGCTCTATGGCTTCCAGCGGCACGGAAAATCAATGATTGAAGCGTACAAGTAGGGTCGCAAGTCGAGGCGTTGGTAAAGATACTTGACATGAAGGAACTCTGCTTTCTTGTGAACTGATCATCTTTTGTGAAGCCAGAATGGTTGCGAAAAAGGGACGACAACAACAAAAGCATTTGTTCATTGCAATTTCATCATTACACTAATGTTCCATTTCACTATAACAGCCTTGCTGTTGTCCTAATGATGGTTTTGTCAAGGCCGATGTGCTGGTTAGCAGCTAGGAAAAAAATAAACTTCTAGCTCACTGCCGCCATTAATGAGGAAACCAGAATGTAATTTTATGCCTCCTGGACACGAAAGTAATACGACCTGCATCATTATAAGACCTTTAAGGTGGATCACTCACAGTGTCTCTCCTTCATTAGGTACTAGCGCAATGAAACCCACTCTGCCTGCCATTATTCCATTTTTATAAGTGGTTAGATCAAGAGCTTTGTGTTATTATGAAAAGTCAACCTCGATGATTCAATGTGGCCATATTGTGTCTCACAGAGCCATTGTCTATTTTCACTTGACTGGCATCTTTTTAAAGACAACAATGCTGACTTTAATAAAAGTGTCTTCATTCGACAATATGGTTCCCATTGTGGTTAGAATAGGCAAATTAGGAAACCAAAAATATGAGTATTGTTAACATATTATCCGATACTAATGCCTGGGGATGGGTACCTTTTATCCATACCGGTACTAAAATACCACTTTTGCCTTGTCTACTTTGGTGGGTCGTCAAGTTTTAATAAATGTTAAAGGCCTACTGAAACCTACTACTACCGACCACGCAGTCTGATAGTTTATATATCAATGATGAAATCTTAACATTGCAACACATGCCAATACGGCCGGGGTAGATTAGTAAAGTGCAATTTTGAATTTCCCGCGAAATATCCTGCTGATAACGTCTCGGTATGATGACGTTTGCGCGTGACGTCACGGATTGCAGCGGACATTTTGGGACACCATTGTGGCCAGCTATTAAGTCGTCTGTTTTCATCGCAAAATTCCACAGTATTCTGGACATCTGTGTTGGTGAATCTTTTGCAATTTGTTTAATGAACAATGGAGATAGCAAAGAAGATAGCTGTAGGTGGGAAGCGGTGTATTAGCGGCCGGCTGCAGCAACACAAACACGTAGCCGGTGTTTCATTGTTTACATTCCCGAACGATGACAGTCAAGCTTTACCATTGGTCTGTGGAGAACAACAGAGACTTACCAGGAGGACTTTGAGTTGGATACGCAGACGCGGTACCGTGAGTACGCAGCTGCGGCTTCCAAACATTTGATCGCTTGCCCGTACGTGCGTGCCGCTATGTGCATGTCACGTACGTAACTTTGGGGAAATATATGTGCTGTATGGACTTTGCGGAGGTGAACGTTACTTTGGGCTGTGGGATTGAGTGTGTTGTGCGGGTGTTTGAGTTGTATTGGCGGGTTATATGGACAGGAGGTGTTTGTTATGTAGGATTAATTTGTGGCATATTAAATATAAGCCTGGTTGTGTTGTAGCTAATAGAGTATATATATGTCTCGTGTTTATTTACTGTTTTAGTCATTCCCAGCTGAATATCAGGTCCCACCCGCCTCTCACAGCATCTTCCCTATCTGAATCGCTTCCACTGCCCTCTAGTCCTTCACTCTCACTTTCCTCATCTACAAATCTTTCATCCTCGCTCAAATTAATGGGGAAATCGTCGCTTTCTCGGTCCGAATAGCTCTCACGGCTTGTGGCCATGATTGTAAACAATGTGCAGATGTGAGGAGCTCCACAACCTGTGACGTCACGCTACTTTCGGTACAGGTAAGGCTTTTTTATAAGCGACCAAAAGTTGCAAACTTTGTTGTTGATGTTCTCTACTAAATCCTCTCAGCAAAAATATGGCAATATCGCGAAATGATCAAGTATGACAAATAGAATGGATTTGCTATCTCCGTTTAAATAAGAAAATCTCATTTCAGTAGGCCTTTAATTGTTTCTTGTAATACAATCTCTTGTTTGTATACTAACATACAAACGTATACCAATGAGCTGATGATGTTAATTGTGCTGTTCAGTTGTCATATTTGTAGTATAATTTGGAAGTATTACCGTAGATTTTGCATGCAGTTGCAATTCCAAGACCCTAGATGGCAGTAGTGTATAGGCTGCGGTGTGTTGCCTCGCTAGGAAGTAGTCTTTGCCATTTAGCCGAATGTGCCAGACTCGTCTTATGTTTCACCCTACAAGGTGTTACATCTTAGTTGTAGTCTTACCGTATTTTCATCTTTCATCTTCAAAGACGCTTTCTGACAGTCGCTTCCGGATGCGCCGTTTTGTGGGCGGTCTTATTTACGTGGCTCACCTTCGGCAGCGTTTTCTCCCCGTCATATTTGTTGTAGCGGTGTAGCGTGCAAGGACGGGAGTGGAAGAAGTGTCAAAAGATGGTGCTAACTGTTTTAATGACAGTCAGACTCTTCAATCAATAACGGAGCAGCATCTCCTCATCCGGAAACAACAACACCGGAAATGTGAAAAAACGTCCGACCGGAACTCTCTAATAACTAAAGTTCCTTGGGTAAATAATGTAAAATCACTACACCGGTATGTTTTAGCGCTTTCATGGCGAGTTTACTGACAGATATAAGTAAGGGCTTTACACTACTTTATATTAGAAATGGCAACAGCGGAGGATGAATGTCCCATAACAAGAAGATAGAGAAAAAGAAGAAGCTACAGTGTCGTCAAGGACTACAAAGGCGGACGCGCGAAAATGTTCAGGACTTATGCAGATCCCAAATACAGATCAGCAGGTACCAGAATGTCAGAAAAATCGCTTTTGCATAATATTGCGAAACAAAACGGCAGATAATATGTCTTACCTTATACACACACCATAATAATACTTGTATGTTGAAGCACAAAGCGGTGGGGCATCATAGCTTACCAAAGTCGTACTAAAACATTTCGATAGCTTTTTGAGCGCCGTGTGTAATGTAATGTTCTATATTTTCAATGGAACGTATAAAATGTTGCTGTTGTTTACTTAACCTCTTAAGGCCCAAGCTGTTTGTTTAAATGTTTTTTTTAATTTCTCTTTGTTATTTGGGCTTATTGGACCCTAGTTAGAATAAAAACTAAGAATCATCTGTTGATATGATGTACTTAGTCCATAAGTAACACATGTGTACTTCATGTTTAGGGACAATTCTTATTTTTACACTTTTTTTTCCAAATTCCATCGTATGTTATACTCTTGTGACACCACCAGATGGCAGTATAAGTGTCCACATAAGCGGCCATAAGACCCCAATTCAGTAGTGTACACAATTTTGGAAATAAGAGCTAAAAGGTGCTCTCCACGCATGTGGCCACTAAGGCCTTTAGTTAAGTCATATTGCCATTATAGTGCATCCTACACGTATCTCTTATGTTTGACTGCCATCTACTGGTCACACTTGTCATTACACCAAATACAATTGCTTCTAGGTGGGTAAGCAAAACCAGAATTATTCTGCACTGTCGAGTTTTGAGGGGAAAAAAAATATTCTAAGAGCGCCTTATAGTCCGGAAAATGCGATAATCTAGCTACTGTACTATTTTGGCCGATATTGAGCTTTTATATAGTATTACTCATAAATAACATTGAATCCCAATAAAACTATGACCTGCTGTGGAATTTTTAACGAATCCATAGTATATTCCCGACCAGACTTCTACCAAACATTCACACTATAAGCACAAGCTACCACAAAATTTCCCAGCGCGGTGTTTCGCATTAGAGTTGCTTAGTTTGTGTACAGTTCCTACAAATGAGGCAAAAGCGGGGACAATTATTAATACCCTTTAAAAAGTCCACGTTGAAAAAACAGATCCAACGGATTGTTGTTTTTTCCTGCTAAGGGAATGACAGAAGGTGGGGAAAACAATGAAGATTTAATTAGGACATCATTCACGAAAACTACCTTTCCACGGAGACGGAAGGAAGGCTTTCGGTATTAAGTGGGGGGAGCTCCGACTTTATAACAGCGGTTGATTTATAAAACTGCAGTGCAAGGATGTGAATTATGTTTAAGGTTACAAAACAGCCTCACACTTGATATTATTTGTGGTGTTATATATTCATTGCCATAACACTCTTCGAGAGACAACATTTTGCTTTTTAAGAATTTTTCAACTGCTGAATATTTAAATAGCTAACATTTGATCGCTGGCTATTGAACTCCTCACCGAGATCGTGCAGAATCTTAAACTTGCCGCTGGCAAAAAGAGGAGGTCAGCTATGATTTTATTTTATTTTTTTATTTTTTTCCTTGACCACTAACAATTTCCTATCTGGCGTTTATACAGTGGGAGGCACTAAGCTGGCACCCTGTGTCATGGCTGAGGTGGCCGAGCTGCAACAGCTGGAATTCAAGCTGCCGTGCCTTCAGGGGGAAGCTTCTGCCGCACAGAACATCGATAGAATTAGCCAAACTGTAAAAAAAAAATCCTATTTTTATGGTTAATTTACTCTAAATTTCTACTGTAATTTTCCTATTTTTTTTAAATAGTTTATAAAACTGTAGAATTGAAGACATTATCTGTAAATAAACAATCCGCCTGTTATTTTAAGTAATATGCCAGTAATGACAAACTATGTATATTTCTATTTTTTTTACAGAAAAATACCAAATTAATTATACATAGCATTTTCTGTTTTCTTAAATTACTTTCAAATTCATGTAAAATTAAAGTAATCATCTTTCATTAAATATGTAGCTTGTTATATGAAAGTCTATGTCCATACTAACAATCAGGGGTGTCAAACTCAAATACAGAGTGGGCCAAAATTAAAAACTGAACAAAGCCGCGGGCCAAGGTTGAACAAATTAACATTTAACGTACTCTAAGAGCTATCGTCACGTCCGCTTTTCATCCATTCTAACATCGTTCAGACCCGGTCACAAGATATGTGCGGCTTCCGTACGCACACACGAGCGAATGCAACGCATACTTCATTAACAGCGATACAGGTTACACCAGGGGTGGGCAATTAATTTTTACCGGGGGCCGCATGAGCAACCCGAGCACTGCTGGAGGGCCACATCGACAATATTTCAATTAAATTTTGCTCAATATTATTTTTGATATATACCGTAAGATAAATAATAATAATAATAATAATAATTGATAATAATAGTAATACTTCAACATAGTGTGTGTAACAGCTTTCCATGACTAATATAAATAAATTAACATTAATAATATATGACAGTAAAATAAGCACACGTATGACTGAGGAGTCATAGTGTAACTTTGTGTGGTGTTTGAGTTGTCCGACTTTTTGTGTGGCCATAAACGCACCAGTGGTTGAGTGGTATGCGTGTTGGTGACAGATGACAAGTTGGTTTTGGCCTGGTTTGTACGGCAGAAAATGACTAGTTTTTCCAGATATAAGTTTTTTAGTCATGTTTTTGGTGTGGTTATGTCCGAATATAAACAGTTTTGCTCAATAAAGTGATCGATATAATTCCTGTCCTCGAAGCATCTCGATAGACGTTACAATAATTGAACGGTGTTCAATTGAACGGTGTTGACGAACACCGTTACGGCCGCTTGTTGTCACTGTCACTCAAAGTTGCATTGCAAAATTACACAGAATAAATGTGTTTATTTTGTTTAGAATTCAGATGGGTTTGATTTGGTGCGCGGCATTAATTTGCTGTGCGCAGCGGACGCTTGAGCAGTGCGCAATTGCGCAGGCGCGCACCTTAGAGGGAACGTTGCTTGGCAGTCCATGTCTTGTTGGAAACAGGCCATTCCTCATCAACTTTTCTCTTTTTAGCGTCTCGGGTGTAAACCGTGCATCACTTGTCGCTGTGCACCTTCACTCGCAGGTTACACACGGACATACGCCCTTAAATAATACTTTCCAAAATAAAAGCAGCACAGTTGTATTGCGCGCACGACATAGATGTTTTTTCAACTTTATTTTGTAATTTGTGATTGCAGCTGTTCACATTCATTCACAATCACGCACACGCATACGTCCACACGGAAGTAATACAAATAGCACTTTTCAAAACAAAAGCAGCACCGTTGTATTGCACACTCGACATAGATACTTTTTTAAATGTATTTTGTAATTTATAATTGGCCTAACGCGGGCCGGACGGGGACGCACAAAGGGCCGGATGCGGCCTGTGGGCCGCAGAATGCCCAGGTCTGGGTTACACTGAGGGTGCCAGTATAAAAAACTTTAACACTGTTAGAAATATACGCCACACTGTGAATCCACACCAAACAAGAATGGCAAACACATTTCGGGAGAACATCCGCACCGTAACACAACAGAACAAATACCCAGAATCCTTTGCAGCACTAACTCTTCCGGGACGCTACAAAATACACCCCCGCTACCACCAAACCTCCCCCCCACACACACACACACACCCCTTGTAGCGTCCCGGAAGAGTTAGTGCTGCAAAAGGTTCTGGTTTGGTGAGGATTCACAGTGTGGCGTATATTTCTAACAGTGTTAAAGTTTTTTATTCGGCTACCCTCAGTGTAACCTGTATCGCTGTTGATCGGCAGGCCAGCTTTAGTGTTAATTTGATATCGCCTCAAGGGCGGCCCAAATTTGGCCCGCGGGCCAGAGTTTGATACCCATGCTGTAGAATAAAGGTATTTTTCTGCAGTACTGTTTGCATCGTCACTTTATTAAAGGCGGTTGATCTTAACAATTCAGAAAAAATCTGTAAAATAATGGTATTTTTCTGTGGAACTGCCAGCATTGTCACTTCATTAAAGGTGTTTGATCGAAATAATTTGGAAAAACTCTGTAGAATAAAGGTATTTTTCTGCAGAACTGTTTGCATCGTCACTTTATTAAAGGTGGTTGATCTTAATAATTTAGTAAAAATCTGTAAAATTACGATATTTCTCCGCAAAACGTTTCATGAAAATTTCTGTAAATATAATGTTTTTGATCATTATTTGGTTTACAATGTTTTACTTTAATTTTATGGTTTTCATTTGGCAGCCGTAGTGCATGCTAGTGGCTACTACTAATTTACTATTGTAGAGGGAGGCAGAAGCAGTTTTCGGTGAGTTTTTTTTGGCAGGGGTTTCTAAACTGTCGTTTATAAGGGGTCTAGAAATGTGAAGCTTTACCACGCACAGCTACACTATATTGCCAAAAGTATTTGGCCACCCATCCAAATGATGGTGTCCTAATCACTTGGTCACAGGTGTATAAAATCAAGCACTTAGGCATGGAGACTGTATTTAAAAAACATTTGTGAAAGAATGGGCCGCTCTCAGGAGCTCAGTGATTTCCAGTGTGGAACTGTCATTGGATGCCACCTGTGCAACAAATCCAGTCGTGAAATGTCCTCGCTCCTAAATATTCCAAAGTCACCTGTCGGCTTTATTATAAGAAAATGGAAGAGTTTGGGAACAACAGCAACTCGGCCACCAAGTGGTAGGCCACGTAAACTGACAGAGAGGGGTCAGCGGATGCTGAAGCGCATAGTGCAAAGAGGTCGCCGACTTTTCTGCACAGTCAGTTGCTACAGAGCTCCAAACTTCATGTGAACCTTCCAATTAGCCCACGTACAGTACGCAGAGAGCTTCATGGAAGGGGTTTCCATGGCCGAGCAGCTGCATCTAAGCCATACATCACCAAGTCCAATGTAAAGCGTGGGATGCAGTGGTGTAAAGCACGTCGCCACTGGACTCTAGAGCAGTGGAGATGCCTTCTCTGGAGTGATGAATCACGCTTTTCCATCTGGCAATCTGAAGGACCAGTCTGGGTTCGGAGGTTGCCAAGAGAACGCTACATTTCGGACTGCATTGCGTCGAATGTGAAATGTGAGTTCCAGTGAAAGGAACTTTGAATGCTCCAGGATACTAAAACATCCAACCTTGTGGGAACAGTTTGGAGCGGGCCCCTTCCTCTTTCAACATGACTGTGCACCAGTGCACAAAGCAAGGTCCATAAAGACATGGATGACAGAGTCTGGTGTGGATGAACTTGACTGGCCTGCACAGAGTCCTGACCTGAACCCGATAGAACACATGTGGGATGAGAGCCAGGCCTTCTCGACCAACATCAGTATGTGACTTCACCAATGCGCTTTTGGAAAAATGGTCGAAAATTCCTATAAACACACTCCGCAACCTTGTGGACAGCCTTCCCAGAAGAGTTGAAGCTGTAATAGCTGCAAAAAGGTGGACTGACATCATATTGAACCCTATGGGTTAGGAATAGGATGGCACTTCAAGTGCATACAGTATGTGAGTCAAGGCAGGTGACCAAATACTTTTGGCAATATAGTGTATCCAACACAGCTGCTTTAAGCTGGACGAACGATAAAGTCTTTTGAATGGCTATTTCACATAAACAACTAGTCCTAATTTGCAGAATCGTATAAAATAGGCATGTTCCGATCAGGGTTTTATGCTGCCGAAGTGAAAGTGAGATCGGCTAATACCAATACCGATCACGGGTATTACCGTAATTTATTTTGTTTATTATGGTCAGTACTATTGACAGTTTAACAATATCAATGCAATATTTAAACTACCGTATTTTCCGGATCATAGGACGCACCGGAATATAAGGTGCAATGGTCTATTTTCGATCTTTTTTGCATATACAAGGCACATAGGGCGCATTAAAGGAGTCATATTATTATTTAATTTTTTTCCTAAACTGAAAACACTTCCTTGTGGTCTACATAACATGTAATGGTGGTTCTTTGGCCAAAATGTTGCATAGATTATGTTTTACAGATCATCTTCAAGCCGCTTTCTGACAGTCACTTCAGGATGCGCCGTTTTGTGGGCGGTCTCATTTACGTGGCTCACCCTCGGCATCATTTTTGTAGCGGTGTAGCTAACTGTTATAATGACATTCAGACTTTACTTAAATAAATAACGGAGCAGCATCTCCTCATCCGTGGCTCACTAGTGCAATAACAACGCCGGAAATGTGTCCCGTGAATAACCGTCGGACCGGAACTCTCTAATAACTAAAGTTCCTTGGTTGAATAATGTAAACTCACTACACCGGTATGTTTTAGGGCTTTCATAGCGAGTTTACTGACAGATATAAGTAAGAACTTTACACTACTTTATATTAGAAATGGCAACAGCGGAGGATGAATGTCCCATAACAAGAAGATAGAGAAAAAGAAGAAGCTTATCGACTACGGTGTCACCACGGACTACAAAGGCGGACGCGTGCAATTTTTCAGGACTTATGCAGATCCCAAATACAGATCTGCAAATAGCAAAAGGTAAGAAAAGTTGCTTTTGCATAATATTGCAAAACAAAACGTCAGAAAATATGTCTTACCTTATACACACACCATAATAATACTCGTATGTCGAAGCACAGTACAATCCATCAAGCGGTGCAGCTTCATAGCTTACCAAAGTCGTACTAAAACATTTTGATAGATTTTTGAGTGCCCTGTATAATGTTCTATATTTTCAATGGAACATATAAAATGTTGGTGTTGGTTACTTGAGTCATATTGCAGTCCACACATATGTCTTATGTTTGACTGCCATCTACTGGTCACACTTATCATTTCACCATGTACACAATAAACTAGCTCGGAGGTCGGTAAGCAAAACCAGAATTATTCCGTACATTAGACGCACCGGGTTATAAGGCGCACTGTTGAGTTTTGAGGAAAAAAAAGGATTTTAAGTGCACCTTATAGTCCGGAAAATACAGTAGTTCATTATTCCCTTTTATTATACGATTGTTAGATCAAAAACTGAGTCAATAGTAGACAATAACTAAACAAAATCAAAAACTACTATCTAATACTCATTTAAATCAGTTGGATTTTGCCCTCAAAGTTCTCCTGTGGGTATTATTGCCTCTGTTTGAAAACATGAACAAAAGTCGGCCCCAAAACAATTTTGGATAAAAACATATCGACTTAATCGCTCTAGTATCGATCATATAGTGATCGACACCAACGTTTTATGGATGGACCTGCCCTCCTCTAGCGTGTCGTGCACTGACTACGACACAGGAACAGTTGTGGTTATATTATATACTCTCTAACTCCTATTAATGTACTTGTTAATTTCCTGTTAATAAGCACTTATTGCTTGGCATTGTTTAAAGGTAGCTTAGCGATTAGCATACCTACCCCTTGTTTAGCCTCGTCCTCCAGTGACAATGATACCGAAGTGAATTAATTAACTCATATTATGTTCTGCATATGGTGAATGTTTACAGTATATTCAACTTGGAGAAAGCGAACCACCAGGTTTAAGTAAATACTGGTTGAGCCCATAATAAATTAAGGAGCCTTAGTTTGACATTCGTATGTGGACTGGGTTAACTCTCTCACGAGAAGAGGCAATACATTCAGACTTCGGAATGCAAAAGTGGTAGCTCCATCCTGGAGGAGAGACTCCATGTTTATCTTAAACGTCAACCTACAAGTTACGGTATACATCTGTTGTCTACCCAGTCACTTACACACGAAGATCTCCTTACATGGTCAGGTTGTACTCTCCTGAATTAACACACACCCAGACAGAAAAAAAGGAATATAAGACTGTGGTTCGGCTCCTCTAAGTTACACTGCAAAAACTGAAATCTAAGTAAGATTAAATATCTCAAATAAGGGTGATATTTGCTTATTTTCTGTCTGATAAGATAATTCTTCTCACTAAGCAGATTTTATGGAGTGTTTTACTTGTTTTAAGTGTTTTGGTCCTAAATGATCTCAGTAAGATATTACAGCTTGTTGCTGAGATATAATGACCTATATTGAGTAAAACATGCTTGAAACTAGAATATCAACTGATGCAAAGCTGTGTCATCAACACTCACAAGTATAAAACTACTTCTTTAAAGTAGTAATTTCTTATTTCAAGCATGAAAAAAAAAATATCATGACTTTGACACAATTTTGTGTCATAATTAAAGCGGATGACAGCCAAATGGACTTTGCTGTTTTATTTTCAATGAAACAATAGAACATACGTACTCATATAGTAGTACAGTTGGCACAGTACAGTAAACTGACAGTTAATATTTAAACATTTAACATGTGACATTTCTAACAATTTTGAACAGAAATAGTTCATGCACATTCAGATGAATTATTCAAAATTACAATTAAAACATTTTTGGCCGGGGGCCGGGCTGTATATATGCGCACTAATTGACTGAAAGAGCACACACTTGGCGCGATGATGTCATGTTATCGATGGAAAAATGCATTTTTAGAAAATATGATTTGCCTGAGCGGCTAGGAAACCCTGAGAGTAACAAGCGGTTGCCTTGTTGCCTTTCCATTAAGAACAATAAATTAGTTTTTAGTATAAGTTTGCTGGTTTCAAGAAATGTAATGCCGAGCGCATATCATTATGTCAAGATAATGGCACTAGCATTTACTTAATTTAAGAATATTTTTCAACATATTGAGCAAAAAGGTCTCTTTTTTTTCTACCAAGAAAAGTGCACTTGTTATTAGTGAGAATATACTTATTTTAAGGTATTTTTGGGTTCATTGAAGTTAGCTAACTTTACTTGTTTTGGAAAGTCTTGACAAGCCAAATTTTCTTGTTCTGTTGGCAGATAATTTTGCTTAGTTCAAACAAAATACCTCTCATTTTTGTATTTTTTTTTCTTGTTTTTGAACACTGACTTTTTGCAGTGTAGGAGTGCCTCATTTGTTTGACTTGACCTCCTCCAGGTACTGCAATCCTGTATAATGAGGCTCGCTTGTAATAAAGCAACTTTCGTTTCAGTAAAGCGTCTCCGACGTCTCTTTTGATCCAGCCGCACTACCCTGTCACCCTTCTGTCCGGACGAGGATGACAAGACCAGAAATACACATCAATACCCAAGATTAAGGATGTACATAGAGTATCACTGTGCAACCCATAAAATAAGACACAGGTAAAATCTGATCATTACTTTGGAATAATGACAAATAAGGAAGCAACACCACACAAATGTTTGTACTTCAACAATATTTCCTCCTCAAAAGTCCCTGGAAGTCACACAGGCTAATAAGAGTCTGTGTCAGTTTGAAGTGAACTCGCTTTACTCACAACTGCCGCTACTGCGCTCCAGTAATCCACTGGCCAATGTTATTCCACTGAAAAATGTGTACAAAAAGGAATATAATAATCCATAAAGCAAGATAACATCCGCTGACAGGTTTCCAGTCACCGTCTGACACCACTCCATCGCGCCGCTTTTACGTGTCATGGAAACACACTTTGCGTAATTGCACACCCACCTGACATGCTAATTGATTTTCTCGGTTTATTTTTTGTATGATATATTGTGTTGAAGGTCTGTGCTCTGCACGTAAAAGCCATACATCCATATTATTTCCAGCTGGGTGTAGTTGTCATTAATAGAAACACACTGCTGGATCTGTGTGGTGTTTACAATATG
>NC_084732.1:82022230-82055292 GCF_033978785.1 Entelurus aequoreus
AGGTGATAAGCGTTCATTACTGTAAATGGTTGTCCCAAAAAACAGAAAAAAAAGCCGGCTCAGAGTGAGTGACAAGGATGCATATGTGGGTACTAATTCACTTTGGGGGATATATATACGGAGACACATTTGCATATGACAATTGAAGTACCGTAAAGTGACCTTGTCCCAGCTCTGCAGAGGCACCTCTGCAGGTATAACACAAATGTGTTTGTTGGATGAAAACGGCCTACAGCAGAGGACTGTGATCCAATAAAAGGCATTGTTTATCAGCTCGGTGGTATATGGCACCTCTTTCTGGTGTATACAACCAGCAAGATGGATGTATTCATTTCCAAACACATCCTGAGAAGACTTTGCATGCTCATGAATAAAACATCCTGTAAAGTGGCCACATTTTCCAGCTATTGGACGCTTATCAGCGGCCATTTTTGGATGTGCTACTTATTTTGAAGACGGGCCCCTGCAAACTACTTCATGGGATTGCACGAACACGATAGTGGAGGTTCCGTGTCTCGGGAAGAATAACTCTGAAAACTACTGTAACTCTCATTACTTGGAGTCCGTAGGTTTTGAGTCATAACCAACAGCATCTGAGATTTAATTTGAAGGTCATGAACGCCAAGGTCAATCACACACATGCGTGAGATACACTATATCATACTTGCCAACCTTGAGACCTCCGATACCGGGAGGTGGGGGGTCGGGGGTGGGGGGTTGGGGCGGGGGGCGTGGTTGGGGGCCTGGTTAAGAGGGGAATATATTTAAGCTAGAATTCACCAACTCAAGTATTTCATATATATATATATATATATATATATATATATATATATATATATATATATATATATATATATATATATATATATATATATATATATATATGTTTATATATATATATATATGTTTATATATATATGTATATATATATATATATATATATATATATATATATATATATATATATATATATATATATATATATATATATATATATATATATATATATATATATATATACATATGTATGAAATACTTGACTTTCAGTGAATTCTAGCTATATGTATATATATATATGTATATATATATATATATATATATATATATATATATATATATATATATATATATATATATATATATATATATATATATATATATATATATATGTATGAAATACTTGACTTTCAGTGAATTCTAGCTATATGTATATATATATATGTATATATATATATATATATATATATATATATATATATATATATATATATATATATATATATATATATATATACATATATATATATATATATATATATATATATATATATATATATATATATATACATATATATATATTTATTTTATTATACATATAAATAAAAGAAATACTTGAATTTAGATGGCAGTATTGTCCTGTTTAAGAGTGTCACAACATTGCTGTTTACGGCAGACGAACTGCTTTACGGTAGACTAAACGTGACTGCTGTTGTTGTGTGTTGTTACCGCGCTGGGAGTACGTTAATGAAACTGGCTAACAATAAACCCACATAAGAAACCAAGAACTCGCCCTCGATCATTCTACAGTTATGACGTCATTGGGCAGGCAAGCTGTTTATATTGTGGGAAAGCGGACGTGAGAACAGGCTGTCTCCACTCAGGTCTGCATTGAGCTGGAGGGGGCGTGGCCTCCAGCTCCGGCTGAATACCGGGAGTTTGTCGGGAGAAAATTTATGCCGGGAGGCGCTGAATACCGGGAGTCTCCCGCTAAAAACGGGAGGGTTGGCAAGTATGCACTATATTGTCATTGTATCCCATTGGGTTGAGTTTGTTCTTGCCCTGATGTGGGATCTGAGCCGAGGATGTCGTCGTGGCTTGTGCAGCCCTTTGAGACACTTCTGGTTAAGGGCTATATAAATAAACTTTGATTGATTGATTGATTGATTGATTGATATTCAATGTTATCATAGTGACGAATACTACTGTCCTGTAAATTACAATTCAGAGCTGCAGGATGAGGAAAGTATTTACATCAATTCCACAACGCGCCGTATTGTACAGTAACACATGTTTGTGCGGGAGATTATCCGAGCTCGGCTGATGTGCTTTGAGGACAATCGCACCGTAGAACAAAAGTAATCAGAGAAAATCTACATAGTCAGATGGGACAGAGATGTCTTGGCTAAAGAACTAAAATTAACTGAAGAAAAAAGGTTGGAAAATGCATGGATTATTTCCGGGTTAAAACGGTCTAAGGGCTTAAGAACATGCATTTGTGCAATGAGCAGCACGATTGACTGAACTGAACATAATGTTCCTCCACCAGTCACATTTTACATTGATGCGATGTATTTAGCGTACTTGATAGTGTAGTAGTTCACACTGCCGACTTCCGCACAGCCAGAATGGGCACCGTTATCGCTGAGTGCTGTAGGTGTGAGTGGTTATGCCCAGTGTTTGACTGGTGAGCAATCTGGGGTGCCCAGAATTAGCCAAGTGATAGAAAAATGGATTAATCAGTCCTGTCAGGATTGTTGCTGACTAAGGCCCCGTCTACATAAATCCCACCTAACCTTATCCTTGTCCACACACACACACAATGGTTGTTTAGGACCCCGTCAGCCGTCAGCCGGCGCAACGCGACCTAATACGCATGCGAGGGAAATGCACACGTCATAGTCACCTCCAGTGTGGCTTTGTGTGCAAGTTCTTAAATGTAACTTATCTGAACAACATCCAGTGTTGTGGTATTTCAATGAACTGGAATCCAGCGTGCTGTGGGGCCCTATTGTAGTGAATCACACCTTAATCAAATTAATCAAATGTTGGACACGAAAGTACACAATGTGATAAAGAAAATTTGACAACAATCAATCTATGGATCTAGATATCTGGTCAGGACACTCCTCACTCTTTTTGCCTTCACCTTCATTGGCTATTCGTTTTTTTGGTGACTTTATATACTCTGGACCTAGACGTTGAGGCCGCGACATACATGGCGGACAATAACTGACACGGTCTGCTTTGCCAGTCCAAATGCATTCGTCATGTCTGTGTGATCATGTTTTGTTTTGGTTATGTTCGGTTTGGTTTTTGGACCCTTTGTGCACTCTTGTTTGTTTTGTTTCCGTGACAACCCATTAGTTTTCACCTGTCCTCATGTCACGCACCTGTCTCACGTTTTGCACTCGCACACCTGCCACTAATCATGTCACTGTTATTTAAGCCTGTCTTTTTCTGTTGATCGTCCTGGTGACATTATCCATACAACCCCTGTTACGCCATTGATCACGTGTTCCATGCCATAGATTCCTGCTCTGTCAAGTAAGTTTTTGTTATTAATGCCATAGTTAGTGATTTTAGTTTCATGTTCATAGTTTTTGCCTTTGTGCTAGATTTGTTTTCATTAGCCAAGTTTGTACTTTCGCCCTTGTGCGCGCCTTTTGTTTATTCCTTTTTGTTTATTTGTTTATTCAAATAAAGATGTCCTTACCCTCACGCCATGTCCAATCCAGCTTTACTTGCATCTCGGGAAAACAAAACCCTCAAAGTCCACGTTTTGACAGCATTTGGCGTTTTCCGTAGTTAGTCTTCCCTCGACGGCCAGGTAATACAAAGCACACGCTACCTGACCTTGACATTCGAAAGTTCTCTTGCCGTCTGAGAAGTGTTGTATCCCAAATAGCTGCAATCGCTTTCTCTTAATGTATTCATGTGTGATTTCCACAAGCGTCTGTACATTTAGAAGAATGAGAAACACGGGCATGTCTGGATGACTCGTCTCCATATTTCCAGTGGTTAGCTCCGAGTTACGAAACCGCTTTATTATGAAGCTGGCTGTGGCGCGTTCTTTCTGATGTCACTTCCTGTGCGGTCTTCCAGGCGTCACTTGCGCTCCGAACTCAGTTTGTACACAATCAATGAGTCCATACAAAGCTAAGAGCCGGAGATTCAAGAAATACCCGTGTAAAAATGTGTCAGAGAAGGGGGCTTAAGCTAAATAATTATCTGTTTAAGGGGTTATCCGCCTTAGTGTAGACATAACCTAAAATTCCCATATTTGCTGCAGCATTTTCAAAAAAGTTAAAATGGTTTAATTTGTTTTAAAACAGTATTAAATCGGTCGTGTCTTGGGGACAAATTGCTCCTTTGGTCCCAAACCACTGGAGAGGCCCGCCCTACTCAGCCCGGAGCCGGATCTGCCGGGTCCCCGCTCCTCCATAAGCTAGCCGGTGGTGTTCTTGCTTACATTTTTGGTTTGAAAAGTTTTTATTTGTCAATGACCGGGAGGAGGATCTAAGGCTGCGTTGGGTGAGGTCACTTCAAATCACTGGCTGAATGGATCCCAGAAGATCCTACCGTAATCAAACTGAGGGACCTCAGCTCAGGTCAGAGAGCAGAGGCCAGACCTATTTAAAATAGCAGGGCCACTCACTTCTACAAATGTTTGCAGCAGGGGCCATGTTATAATTCACAGAGAAGACACTTCCACAGCAAATACAATTAATTGTGTGTAATCATGCTAGGCAACAAAACTGTGAGGCTAATTCTAGAAATGATGATTGTTATCCCTCACAGCAAGAGGGCTAGCAAGAGCAATGCAAGTCATAAAACTGATTTTGTTCAAATGCATCCTGCTGCAATTGCAAATGGTAAAAATTATTTAATGAGCCTTGAAATCAGTACGATGGAATTTGTAAACATCCAACGGGGAATTGGATTGCCAATATGCTCACAGCACGGAAATGATCACCTCACGTGTCGGCATGAGCTTCGTTGTTTTACTTCTATGTTGTTTCTTGCACAAAAAATGCACTCACTTTTGTTGTCATATTGTGTACATTTGATGGAATTATAATTTAGAAATGTCCAAATCCCGATCCGATTTTTTGGCGTCGTATCTGATTCGAATTCAGGTCCCCGATCCGATACTTTGACAAAATATCATAAAACTGAAAATGTAAACTGAAGGAAAAACCTTTTCATAAAGCTCATGTTATTACATTTAGAATGTTGTTGCAAATCAGATGATGTGTTAAATGGTGGTATCGAACTTTTTAACAAAATAAACTGGCAAGTGCACCTTAACTGAACAAAAGCAAAACTATTGGCTCCTATTTAAATTAGTTGGGAGAAAGATGCTGTAAAAACCACAGTAAATTTCACAATTTTACCATGAAATCTATTGCTACTTTTACGTTGCACAATTTGATGGATAACTTGCTTTGAAATCATTATTAGTATTAATATATGTTTAAAAAATGGTTTGAATGTTTGATAACATATTTTTGCATTTAAGTTAAAATAATTTGCGATTACAGGGAGTATTGTTTTTATTTTCTCCCAAAATAGAAATAAATAATACATTTAGTAAGAAAAGTTACAGTACTTTATTGATACGTACAATTACCAGGCTTTCGAGGGTCAAATAAAATTAGTCGGCGGGCCACATGTGGCCCTCGGGCCTTGAGTTTGACACCTGTGCTCTAAGCATATAATGTGTGTCATGTAGTAACAAGCATATTCATAATAACATGTAATATTGACGTATTTTGCTCATTTTAAGCATACAGCAACGTATTATTTTCACAGATGCGTCACAACGTTCACTTTTCCCTCAACAACAAACCCTAAGCATTATGTAGAAGTATTGCAAAGTGCTGAACAAGAAATACAAACTTTAAACACAAAAACACCAATCACCTATCGTACAATGTCTGCTCTCACCGGGATGCCGACTGATGGGATGTTTAAATATTTCCGTTTAGATGAAGAATTAATCATAATCCTCACGAAGGGTTAAAAAAACGAGCATCTTTTCAGGTCTTTCTCACCATCTCCGGGTGTAAGTTGACTGTCATAAGTGACCAACTTCTCGGTTTATGGCCACATTTTTTAATATTTTCCCGGTGAGAGGCATGATTTATAATCTATTATTAACTTTTAACAGCTTAGAGGCGATGCCGCAGCTCACCAGCTCAATTTGTCAACATTGCATCATAAGCTAGTTAGCTCTGTGATAAAAAATAATTCTGCTAAAGCGCTTATATTAACAATATTGCAACTAATTTGTTAATATTCACGTCACAAGATGTAAACGGAGTATTGTTGGATGTTTTTTTCAGAGGACTTGGGCAGAATAGTGTGCTCCCATTAGCTGCATTGTTAGCCACCTCATACTAGCTTTATTTTACAACTTAGAATGAATAAATAAAAACATATGTTTTCTTGTCTTACTTTGGGATTGTGAAGGATAACCAAAACTCTCCAAAAAAGTGCAGTTCCCCTTTAACATGACTGAAACTAAACATGGGAAGGCTGCGTCTCGTAAACAAAATTATTTTTCTTGTTTAAATTTGACCAAACATTAGAAATTAATAACGCCAATAACCGGATGCTAATGGATTGTGGGTTAAAGTTTTTCCTCAGGGTCCCGTTAAACTTAAGTGCTGAGTTGTTTATTAGGTGACCTGTGATGGCAGCTGCTTCAGGAAATGCAGATTAGCAAACAGAGGAGAGCAGAACATAATGTGCCCGACCCTTCAGTCTGACACGCACATACTGTGCTTGCACCTACAGTAGAGGGGAGGATAATATTCACTTTCTTATGAAGCTCGATTGGTTTAAATTGCTGAAATGGCAAATCCAGATCAGATGCTTAAAACCGGTTATAATCCCAAATATTTACCAACAGTGCAAAACATTTAAATGGATTACTGAATCCTTCTCATAAATGTCATGACCGGAAGCCTCGGGTCATGTCCTGTGTTGTTGTTGTTGTTGTAGTAATTCTTCCCTAGGTTAGTGCTTAGTTCTGGTCTAGTGCTCCTATTTTGGTTTCCTCTTCCTGTGTGTCCATCCTGCTGTGACGTGACCACGTATTGAGCGCCGTTCTCCGCACCCGCCTTTGTTTATCGATTAGTGTACCCACCTGCTGTCTCCACTAATCACGCCTCCTTGTACCTGGTCCCGCCATTCACATATTATTGTTCACCCCTGGCGATTGTTTTGTTTCTTTGTTCCTATGCTAATATAGTTTTTCCATGCTAGTGTTATGCTACATTCATGCTACTTATTATGCTATGCTAAGATTGCCTCAAGCTTCACGCACGGCACGACCCACTTGTATTTTTTTGCCACGTTTTGGATTAAATACAAATTTTACCTGCACACTACCTGCTGTCTTCCGCATCTCTGTATCACAAACTCTTCGATATGCTGCATCACAACAATAAACACACAGAAATGTATTGTGGAAAGGATTTAGGCACTTCTCAGCAATTTTATTGTAACGATTAGCGCTGTGCAAGATGAACAAAAAGATATATCCCAATTTAGGTAATTGTATTTACTGATAATGACATATCAAGGTAAATATTTCTTAAAATTGTACGTATACACTAGGGTTGTACGGTATACCGGTACTAATAATGCACTGCGGTACTAATGAAATAAAAACGGAAATATACTGCTTCTGAAAAATAATTTTTTAAAAATGTTTTTATGACATGACTGAGGACTAGAGATGTCCGATAATGGCTTTTTTGCCGATATCCGATATTCCGATATTGTCCAACTCTTAATTACCGATTCCGATATCAACCAATACCGATATATACAGTCGTGGAATAAACACATTATTATGCCTAATTTTGTTGTGATGCCCCGCTGGATGCATTAAACAATGTAACAAGGTTTTCCAAAATAAATCAACTCAAGTTATGGAAAAAAATGCCAACATGGCACTGCCATATTTATTATTGAAGTCACAAAGTGCATTATTTTTTTTCACATGCCTCAAAACAGCAGCTTGGAATTTGGGATAGAGCATGAGGAGGTTGAGGTGGGCGGGGTTGAGGTGGTGGTGGTGGTGGGGGGTGGTGGGGGGGTAGCGGGGGGTGTATATTGTAGCGTCCCGTAAGAGTTAGTGCTGCAAGGGGTTCTGGGTATTTGTCCTGTTGTGTTTATGTTGTGTTACGGTGCGGATGTTCTCCCGAAATGTGTTTGTCATTCTTGTTTGGTGTGGGTTCACAGTGTGGCGCATATTTGTAACAGTGTTAAAGTTGTTTATACGGTCACTCTCAATGTGACCTGTATGGCTGTTGACCAAGTATGCCTTGCATTCACTTGTGTGTGTGAAAAGCTGTAGATATTTTGTGATTGGGCAGACACGCAAAGGCAGTGCCTTTAAGGTTTATTGGCACTCTATACTTCTCCCTACGTTTGTGTACCACTCCGTACAGCGGCGTTTTAAAAAGTCATAAATTTTACTTTTTGAAACCGATACCGATAATTTCCGATACAACATTTTAAAGCATTTATCGGCCGATAATATCGGCAGTCCGATATTATCGGACATCTCTTCTGAGCACCGTCGTCACTCCGTGACATTGCTGGTAAAACGAGGAGAGGCGCATGTTAGGCAACGCACGGCGTACTAGCAAGCAGAAACAGTGTGAAGATAGAAAAGAGAATGGACGTACACTATATAGCCAAAAGTATTTGGCCACCTGCCTTTACTCACATATGAACTTGAAGTGCCATCCCATGGAATTGTCCAAAATGTTTTGGTATCCTGAAGCATTCAAAGTTCCTTTCACTGGAACTAAGGGGCCAAGCCCAACTCCTGAAAAACAACCCCACACAATAATTCCTCCTCCACCAAATTTCACACTCTGCACAATGCAGTCCGAAATGTACCGTTCTCCTGGCAACCTCCAAACCCAGACTGGTCCATCAGATTGCCAGATGGAAAAGTGTGATTCATCGTTGCAGAGAAGGCATCTCCACTGCTCTAGAGTCCAGTGGCAACATGCTTTACACCACTGCATCCCACGCTTTGCATTGGACTTGGTGATGTATGGCTTAGATGCTGCTGATCGGCCATGGAAACCCATTCCATGAAGCTCTCTGCGTACTGTACGTGGGCTAATTGGAAGGTCACATGAAGTTTGGAGCTCTGTAGCAACTGACTGTGCAGAAAGTATTTGCACTATGCGCAAATTTCATGACTGGATTTGTTGCACAGGTGGCATCCTATGACAGTTCCACGCTGGAAATCACTGAGAGCGGCCCATTCTTTCACAAATGTTTGTAGAAACAGTCTCCATGCCTGAGTGCTTGATTTTATACACATGGCCAAGTGATTAGGACACCTGATTCTCATCATTTGGATGGGTGGCCATATACTTTTGGCAATTTAGTGTATTTTGGCAAAGTTGAAGCTATAAACACTGCACTGCTCAGCAAGAGGTTTTGAGCTCTTGCTCTTGTAAGCCATTACCTAGCAAGCGGCTAACGTCAATCCGCAGTCGGTAGTGTTTTAACTACTTCTAAATCACTAATCCTCGCCTCCATGGTGACAAATAAAGTATGTTTCTTACAAGTATCATTCCTGCAGGACGAGGAATAGCTAAACATGCTTCACTACACACTGTAGGCGGATACAATAGCGAACCGCTAACAGCAAGCTAGCGTTCCTGAATGTAAACAAATGCCGAAAGCATAGGCTGTAATGATATAATTTATACTTACGTCAAAAAATATTTTGTCTTTTTTATTGTTTATAAAGTCAGGCAATACGTCCCTGGACACAGGAGAACTTTGTTTATGACCAATGTACGATCCTGTAACTGCTTGGTATCGGATTGATACCAAAATTTGTGGTATCACCCAAAACTTATCAAAACGAATAAGTGATTATTACATTTTAACAAAAGTGTATATGGAACATGTTAAAACAGAAAGTAAGCAGGTATTAACAGAAAATGAACAAGTAGATTAACAATCCATTTTCTACCGCTTGTCCCTCATAATTGTGACAAAATAATAGAATGATAAATGACACAATATGTTACTGCATATGTCAGCAGCCAAATTAGGAGCCTTTGTTTGCTTACTTACTACTAAAAAATACATTGTCTAGTAAGTTTACTATCTTATTTAATGGAAAAATTGTTATTTGATTTTAATAAGAAATGTATGTTTAATATATCATAAGATTTTCTGTTAAAATAAAGCCAATAATGACATTTTTTGTGGTCCCCTTTATTCTCCTACACATGTGAATGATCCGTTTTTTAAAAATTAATCTGGAAATAGCCCATAGGTCATTCAAGTTCAAAGCCCCATCTGATCGGAATAATCTCCCTGCTTCTTTAAATCCCATTACTTCTTTTTTTTTTATGTAAATCAAATTAAGTATCCAACCTGCAAACAAGTTGTTCTTGTTTCTGATTTGGAAGTTGTATTATGTTCCTCCTGATGTTGTGTTGTTGTATTGTATTCTCTTGTAACCGACTGCAATGGTTTATGTAAATGTGTGTGAGTAGGTGTGATGCGGGGTGCTGTAGAAGTGGTAGAGCAGTGTGTTTTTGTGTTTTATTCTGTTTTGTTGTGATGTATGTTGTTGTTTTTTTGTTTAATTCTGTATTTGTGTCAGGACCCTCTTGAAAATGAGATACTGCATCTCAAAGGTCTATCCTGAATACATTGAAATTGAAAAGTATCGAAATACATTTTGGTACCAAAATATTGGTATCGGGACAGCCCATGGAATAAATGACAATTTTGCTTATTTATAAAACACATGTTTTATAAATAAGTAATTTTAGCCGCAATCGAAAAACTAGGCCCGCAAAAGGGTGCATCAGAAAACGGCTTGAAAACGGTCTTCAAAACATAGCCTATGCGAAATTTTAAATCAAAGAACCACCATTAGTTGGTATTAGTATACTACCGCAATACTAATGAATCATATTCGGTACTATACCGCCTCTAAAAAGTACCTGTCCAACAGCCACCCGCTGCCCCGCCGTCGTCACGTCGCGTCATTGCTGGTTTACGAGCAGAGGAGCATGTCCGGCAGCGCACACACACAGAGTACTTACAAGCAGTCACAGTGTGTAGACAGAAAAGGGAGAACAGACACATTTTGGCCTAAAAACTAACGATAAAGGTGAAGTTATAACACTGAAACGCCCTCAGGAAGAGGTGCTTTAAGACATGGCTAGCTAGCTAAAGTCAATCCGCAGTCTGCAGTGTTTTAGCTACTTCTCAATCACTAATCCTCGCCTCCATGGCAACAAATAAAATACGTTTCTTACAAGTATCATCCCTGCAGGACGAGGAATAGCTAAACATGCTTCACTACACACCGTAGCTCACCGGCATCAAAATGTAAAGAAACGCCATTGGTGGATCTACACCTAACATCCACTGTAATGATACCAAGTACAGGAGCGTATCTAGTCGGACTAGGATTACATCGATATTTTTTGGCATCACAACAACAACTTTCATTTTTAAAAAATGTATACTATGTTTAAAAAGTCAGGAAATATGTCCCTGGACTAGAGATGTCCGATATCGGCCGAAAAATGCTTTAAAATGTAATATCGGAAATTATTGGTATCGTTTTTATTTTTTTTATTGTTTTATTTTTTTTAAATTAAATCAACATAAAAAACAAAAGATACACTTACAATTAGTACACCAACCCAAAAAACCTCCCTCCTCCATTTACACTCATTCACACAAAAGGGTTGTTTCTTTCTGTTATTAATATTCTGGTTCCTACATTATATATCAATACAGTCTGCAAGGGATACAGTCCGTAAGCACGCATGATTGTGTGTGCTGCTGGTCCACTAATAGTACTAACCTTTAACAGTTAATTTTACTCATTTTCATTAATTACTAGTTTCTATGTAACTGTTTTTATATTGTTTTACTATATTTTTTATTCAAGAAAATGTTTTTAATTTATCTATCTTATTTTATTTTATTTTATTTTTTTAAAAGGACCTTATCTTCACCATACCTGGTTGTCCAAATTAGGCATAATAATGTGTTAATTCCACGACTGTATATATCGGTATCGGTTGATATCGGTATCGGTAATTAAGGGTTTGGTCAATATCGGAATATCGGATATCGGCAAAAAGCCATTATCGGACATCCCTACCCTGGACACATGAGGACTTTGAATATGACCAATGTATGATCCTGTAACGACTTGGTATTGGATTGATACCCACATTTGTGGTAAGTAAATATTACATTTTAACAGAAGTGTAGATAAAACATGTTAAAAGAGAAAGTAAGCAGATATTAACAGTCAATGAACAAGTAGATTAATAATTCATTTTCTACCACTTGTCCTTAATAATTTTGACAAAATAATAGAATGGAAAATGACACGATATGTTACTGCATATGTCAGCAGACTAAATTAGGAGCCTTTGTTTGTTTACTTACTACTAAAAGACAAGTTGTCTTGTATGTTCACTATTTTATTTAAGGACAAACTTGCAATAAGAAACATATGTTTAATGTACCCTAAGATTTTTTTTGTTAAAATAAAGCCAACAATGCCATTTTTTGTGGTCCCCTTTATTTCGAAAAGTATCGAAAAGTACCGAAAAGTATCGAAATACATATTGGTATCGGGACAACACTACTACACACAATTGTCATCGTCCACAGTAAGTATTTTTAACCCATCCAACATCCTAATACCTGTCAAAAAAAAGTTCAGGCTACATTTTATTCTGCTCTGTTCATCCAAACAACTACCTCACACTCTCCTTTATCTTCTCAATAGACATGGCAGGCGGACACGGCGCCTATAATTAATGGACCAAGCTCCAGCCTGTTGGGAGCGATCGGCGTCCGGGAAGAATCGATACTACAACACAACCCTCCTGTGAGTCATACAACTTTTTCATCCCGCAGAAGGTGACAGAGGCATTAGCGCCACTAAAACCTCACGGTTGTCTGGCAGCAAGTGCACGGAGGGCAGGGACGAGCGAGGCCTTCCCGGCTCCGGGGGAGGGGGGGGGGGGCGTGACGCGTGAGAGGAATGGCCATCTCTGAAGAGCGCGTTTGTGAGCACTCTCGTGGAAAAGGAGGCCTTCACCGCCAATCGATGAGGCCGATTATATCATCGCTGACTTCCCCTCCATTACGGGAGCAGGGAAAGGCTGCCTGTGAACCGCGTAAAGACGCAGAGTCCTAATATGGTGACGTCTGCGTGTTAAATTGTTCTCAGGCGTTTCTATGAGGGGCCGTTAGGGACGTTATTAAGAATTACCTCTTACATACACTACTGAAATGCTCTCACATAAACAACTGAAATGTTTTTCTCTCAGACACACACTACTGAAACACTCTTATACACACTACTGAAACACTCTTATACACACTACTGAAATGCTCTCACATAAACAACTGAAATGTTTTTCTCTCACACACACTACTGAAACACTCTTATACACACTACTGAAATGCTCTCACATAAACAACTGAAATGTTTTTCTCTCACACACACTACTGAAACCCTCTTATACAATACACACTACTGAAACACTCTTATACACACTACTGAAATGCTCTCAAATAAACAACTGAAATGTTTTTCTCTCACACACACACTACTGAAACACTCTTATACACTACTGAAACACTCTTATACACACTACTGAAATGCTCTCACATAAACAACTGAAATGTTTTTCTCTCACACACTACTGAAACCCTCTTATACACACTACTGAAACACTCTTTTACACACTACTGAAATGCTCTCACATAAACAACTGAAATGTTTTTCTCTCACACACACTACTGAAACCCTCTTATACACACTACTGAAACACACTTATACACACTACTGAAATGCTCTCACATAAACAACTGAAATGTTTTTCTCTCACACACTACTGAAACCCTCTTATACACACTACTGAAACACTCTCATACACACTACTGAAATGCTCTCACATAAACAACTGAAATGTTTTTCTCTCACACACACACTACTGCAGTGGTTCTCAAACTTGTTTTGTCATCCCCCACTTTGGACAAGGGGGAGTTTTCAAGCCCCACCTGCCCCCACCGCCCCAACAGAACGCTAATGCCAAGGTTAACATTTTCAAATTTATCGAACATCAAGTAACATCAAGTTTTATACATTCAAACTCAATAACATAAAATAAAATCAAGTTCAATAATAAATAAAATAACTGTGCAGCTGTGGTATAACTTGCATCAAGTTCAATATCAAATAAAATAACTTGCATCAATTCAATAATAAATAAAACAAAAGTGTTATAACTTGCATCAAGTTCAATAATAAATCAAATAAAAGTGTTATAACTTGCATCAAGTTCAATAATAAATCAAAAAAAGTGTTATAACTTGCATCAAGTTCAATAATAAATCAAATAAAGGTGTTATAACTTGCATCAAGTTCAATAATAAATCAAATAACTTGCATCAAGTTCAATAATAAAAAAAACAAAAGTGTTATAACTTGCATCAAGTTCAATAATAAATAAAACAAAAGTGTTATAACTTGCATCAAGTTCAATAATAAATCAAAAAAAGTGTTATAACTTGCATTAAGTTCAATAATAAATCAAATAAAAGTGTTATAACTTGCATCAAGTTCAATAATAAATCAAAAAAAGTGTTATAACTTGCATCAAGTTCAATAATAAATAAAAAAAAGTGTTATAACTTGCATCAAGTTCAATAATAAATCAAAAAAAGTGTTATAACTTGCATCAAGTTCAATAATAAATCAAATAAAAGTGTTATAACTTGCATCAAGTTCAATAATAAATGAAAATAAAAGTGCCACTTTGCAATCTTTGCCAAAAAAAAGGAGGACAGGGCAAGTGAACATGAGTTTTACAGTACTCCAGCATTAGTGGCTGCAATGAGCCTGTTTTGCACTGCACAGCTTTTCAAATCGGGGTTGCAGGCTTGACACTGCCACTGTTAAAACCTCATTGAATTCGGGGCTGAGCTGCCTTGACGCGAGTGTTTCCCGGTGAATGACACATTGTGTCCGATGCGCATTTGGCGCAACCCTCTTTATTAGAGCCTGCAGCCCGTTTCTTGACTTTGCCCTGCGCGCCATCAGAGCAAAAGCCCACACAGTTTTCCCATTTAAGGTCGTGTTCTTTGAGGAAACTGTCCATTATCTTGAACAGCTCATCAGCAGTGGCTCTATTTTGTATGTATTTGCAAAACAGCAAATCCTCGCACAGTGACTCGCCATTCACAAAGCTTCCGCTTAGCCCCGCCCCCATTAGTTACTGTTGCTGTCTGTCAAACTTTCGCTCCTACCTAGAAATGCAAAGCATACAGGAAAAATAAGTAATTTACATTTATCTATATAGCGGATTTCACAAACAGAATCACAAAGTGATTTCCAGTGTGTATAGAAAATGAAAGCATAGTAAAAAAAAAAATCAAAGAATATAATAAAAAAAATAAAAAAAATATCAAAGTGAAATTTCCTCCCGTTCCTCGCGCCCCACCTGTCATGTCTCTATTCCCCACCAGTGGGGCGCGCCCCACACTTTGAGAAACGCTGCACTACTGAAACACTCTTATACACTACTGAAACACTCTTATACACACTACTGAAATGCTCTCACATAAACAACTGAAATGTTTTTCTCTCACACACACTACTGAAACCCTCTTATACACACTACTGAAACACTCTTATACACACTACTGAAATGCTCTCACATAAACAACTGAAATGTTTCTCTCACACACACACTACTGAAACCCTCTTATACACACTACTGAAACACTCTTATACACCCTACTGAAATGCTCTCACATAAACAACAGAAATGTTTTTCTCTCACACACACACTACTGAAACACTCTTATACACTACTGAAACACTCTTATACACACTACTGAAATGCTCTCACATAAACAACTGAAATGTTTTTCTCTCACACACACACTACTGAAACACTCTTATACACTACTGAAACACTCTTATACACACTACTGAAATGCTCTCACATAAACAACTGAAATGTCTTTCTCTCACACACACACTACTGAAACACTCTTATACACTACTGAAACACTCTTATACACACTACTGAAATGCTCTCACATAAACAACTGAAATGTTTTTCTCTCACACACACTACTGAAACACTCTTATACACACTACTGAAACACTGTTATACACACTACTGAAATGCTCTCACATAAACAACTGAAATGTTTTTCTCTCACACACACTACTGAAACCCTCTTATACACTACTGAAACACTCTTATACACACTACTGAAATGCTCTCACATAAACAACTGAAATGTTTTTCTCTCACACACACTACTGAAACACTCTTATACACACTACTGAAACACTCTTATACACACTACTGAAATGCTCTCACATAAACAACTGAAATGTTTTTCTCTCACACACACTACTGAAACCCTCTTATACACACTACTGAAACCCTCTTATACACACTACTGAAATGCTGTCACATAAACAACTGAAATGTTTTTCTCTCACACACACTACTGAAACCCTCTTATACACACTACTGAAACACTCTTATACACACTACTGAAATGCTGTCACATAAACAACTGAAATGTTTTTCTCTCACACACACACTACTGAAACACTCTTATACACTACTGAAACACTCTTATACACACTACTGAAATGCTCTCACATAAACAACTGAAATGTCTTTCTCTCACACACACACTACTGAAACACTCTTATACACACTACTGAAATGCTCTCACATAAACAACTGAAATGTTTTTCTCTCACACACACTACTGAAACCCTCTTATACACACTACTGAAACACTCTTATACACACTACTGAAATGCTCTCACATAAACAACTGAAATGTTTTTCTCTCACACACACTACTGAAACCCTCTTATACACACTACTGAAACACTCTTATACACACTACTGAAATGCTCTCACATAAACAACTGAAATGTCTTTCTCTCACGCACACACTACTGAAACACTCTTATACACACTACTGAAATGCTCTCACATAAACAACTGAAATGTTTTTCTCTCACACACACTACTGAAACACTCTTATACACTACTGAAACACTCTTATACACACTACTGAAATGCTCTCACATAAACAACTGAAATGTTTTTCTCTCACACACACTACTGAAACCCTCTTATACACACTACTGAAACACTCTTATACACACTGCTGAAATGCTCTCACATAAACAACTGAAATGTTTTTCTCTCACACACACTACTGAAACACTCTTATACACTACTGAAACACTCTTATACCCACTACTGAAATGCTCTCACATAAACAACTGAAATGTTTTTCTCTCACACACACTACTGAAACCCTCTTATACACACTACTGAAACACTCTTATACACACTACTGAAATGCTCTCACATAAACAACTGAAATGTTTTTCTCTCACACACACTACTGAAACCCTCTTATACACACTACTGAAACACTGTTATACACACTACTGAAATGCTCTCACATAAACAACTGAAATGTTTTTCTCTCACACACACTACTGAAACCCTCTTATACACACTACTGAAACCCTCTTATACACACTACTGAAACACTCTTATACACACTACTGAAATGCTCTCACATAAACAACTGAAATGTTTTTCTCTCACACATACTACTGAAACCCTCTTATACACACTACTGAAACACTCTTATACACACTACTGAAATGCTCTCACATAAACAACTGAAATGTCTTTCTCTCACACACACACTACTGAAACACTCTTATACACTACTGAAACACTCTTATACACACTACTGAAATGTTCTCACATAAACAACTGAAATGTTTTTCTCTCACACACACTACTGAAACACTCTTATACACTACTGAAACACTCTTATACACACTACTGAAATGCTCTCACATAAACAACTGAAATGTTTTTCTCTCACACACACTACTGAAACCCTCTTATACACACTACTCAAACACTCTCATACACACTACTGAAATGCTCTCACATAAACAACTGAAATGTTTTTCTCTCACACACACTACTGAAACACTCTTATACACTACTGAAACACTCTTATACACACTACTGAAATGCTCTCACATAAACAACTGAAATGTTTTTCTCTGACACACACTACTGAAACCCTCTTATACACACTACTGAAACACTGTTATACACACTACTGAAATGCTCTCACATAAACAACTAAAATGTTTTTCTCTCACACGCACTACTGAAACACTCTTATACACACTACTGAAATGCTCTCACATAAACAACTGAAATGTTTTTCTCTCACACACACACTACTGAAACACTCTTATACACTACTGAAACAGTCTTATACACACTACTGAAATGCTCTCACATACACTACTGAAATGTTTTTCTCTCACACACACTACTGAAACCCTCTTATACACACTACTGAAACACTCTTATACACACTACTGAAATGCTCTCACATAAACAACTGAAATGTTTTTCTCTCACACACACTACTGAAACCCTCTTATACACACTACTGAAACCCTCTTATACACACTACTGAAATGCTCTCATATAAACAACTGAAATGTTTTTCTCTCACACACACTACTGAAACACTCTTATACACACTACTGAAATGCTCTCACATAAACAACTGAAATGTTTTTCTCTCACACACACTACTGAAACACTCTTATACACACTACTGAAATGCTCTCACATACACTACTGAAATGCTCTCACATACACTACTGAAATGCTCTCACATAAACAACTAAAATGTTTTTCATGAGCTGGAACGTTGCGCTTGATAATGCTGCGACGCACACTCGGAACGGAACGAGTGCTCCAGGCTGCTTGGCTGTCGGGAGGAGAAAGCCGCTCAGGTGTCGCGTCCTGCAGGTGCAACCCACGGCGGCATACTACTGAAATGATTGTCTCTCACACGCACGTGGTGTGTGTGTGTGTGAGAGAAAAACATTGTAGTTGTTTATGTGAGACCATTTCAGTAGTGTATGTGAGAGCATTTTAGTAGTGTATGTGAGAGCATTTCAGTAGTGTACGTGACAGCATTTCAGTAGTGTATGTGAGAGCATTTCAGTGGTGTGTATAAGAGGGTTTCAGTAGTGTGTGTGAGAAAAAAACATTTCAGTTGTTTATGTGAAAGCATTTCAGTAGTGTGTATAAGAGTGTTCAGTAGTGTGTATAAGAGTGTTTCAGTAGTGTGTGTGAGAGAAAAACATTTCAGTTGTTTATGTGAGAGCATTTCAGTAGTGTATGTAAGAGGTAATTCTGAATAATGTCCCTAACGGCCCCTCATAGGTTTCGGCTTCCAGCAACATTAACAACCTGCCATCCACAGAGACAGCAATCACTTTGCTGATGATGTGCTCATTAGTCATATCAAAGTCGGAGCAGAAAAATACACTATCAAGGTGTATACAGTCGTGGTCAAAAGTTTACATACACTTGTGAAGGACATCATGTCATGGCTGTCTTGAGTTTCCTATCATTTCTAATACTCTTATTTTTTTGTGATAGAGTGATTGGAGCACATACTTGTCGGTCACAAAAAACATTCATGAAGTTTGGTTTTTTTATGAATTTATTATGAGTCTAATGAAAATGTGAGCAAATCTGCTGGGTCAAAAGTATACATACAGCAATGTTAATATTTGGTTACATGTCCCTTGGCAAGTTTCACTGCAATAAGGCGCTTTTGGTAGCCATCCACAAGCTTCTGGTTGAATTTTTGAACACTCCTCATGACAAAATTGGTGCAGTTCATGTTAGAATAATTATGTATATATCATCACACAACTTTTATGCTTAAAGGCCGTTGCTATAATTATTGTCAATTGTGCCGAAGTGGTATTTTTCTTTGTCCGTGCAAAGCTGGCAATCCAAAAGATTGCAAGCGAGTCTGGTATCAGTGTTTGTGTCCAGGAACGGCCTGCTGACTGCCAAGGCAGAACACTGCCGTGACGCAGACAGAGCAGAGACAAGGCGATATCACCAGCGTCAACACCTTTGCAGTTTTGCATAATCATATATTGTGTCTAACTGGAGTTGTCGAGATTACCCCCTTCTCTCAGCGACAGCTTTAGTTATGTAAACAGGGACCTCCCAAATAAATAGAGGAAGCACGCGGGCTGGACTTTTAGAACGTAGTTTGTATCTGCAACTAGAATACAGCCCAAAACACGTCTCTCCTCATTGAGCCAAATTGAACTCTGTCTCTGCATTATTCCTTGCTTCTTGTCTGTTTAATAAATGTCATCAGTGTTTGAACCTGACAGTTCAGCTAAATGTGTTGGTTTTCTGACATGGACTTGTTTCTTCAGCATTGTCCACACGTTTAAGTCAGGGCTTTGGGAAGGCCATTCTAAAACCTTCATTCTAGCCTGATTTAGCCATTCCTTTACCACTTTTGACGTGTGTTTGGGGTCATTGTCCTGTTGGAACACCCAACTGCGCCCAAGACCCAACCTCCGGGATGATGATTTTAGGTTGTCCTGAAGAATTTAGAGGTAATCCTACTTTTTCATTGTCCCATTTACTCTCTGTAAAGCACCAGTTCCATTGGCAGCGAAACAGGCTCAGAGCATAATACTACTACCACCATGCTTGACGGTAGGTTTGGTGTTCCTGGGATTAAAGGCCTCACCTTTTCTCCTCCAAACATATTGCTGGGTATTGTGGCCAAACAGCTCATTTTTTTGTTTTTTCTGACCACATAACTGTCCTCCAAAGGGTCTAATCTTTGTCCACGTGATGTCAGATGGAACATTGAACTGTTTGGCCACAATACCGAGCAATATGTTTGGAGGAGAAAAGGTGAGGCCTTTAAACCCAGGAGCACCAGGCCTACCGTGGTAGGTATGGTGGCTACCAAAAGTGCCTTATTGCAGTGAAACTTGCCAAGGGACATGTAACCAAATATTAACATTGCTGTATGTTTTCTTTTGACCCAGCAGATTTGGTCACATTTTCAGTAGACCCATAATAAATTCATAAAAGAACCAAACTTCATGAATGTTTTTTGTGACCAACAAGTATGTGCTCCAATCACTCTATCACAAAAGAAATAAGAGTTGTAGAAATGATTGGAAACTCAAGACAACCATGACATTATGTTCTTAAGAAGTGTATGTAAACTTTTGACCACAACTGTAGGCGTGTACTTGTGTGTGTGTGTGTGTGTGTGTGGTACCTGTTACAATCGACGTGCAAGAGTAGATGGGAGGAGCTTATAGTGAGGGCAATCTTGTGCCACTGGCCGTCGGCAAGGCGGTAGGGGAAGGACTCGGAGCGGGGCTTGCCCTTGAAGCGGTAGTGGTAACGGATCTCCTCTCGAACGCCGCTGCTCTCCAGTTCAAAGTAGCTGAAGGAGAGAAAGTCAAAGGTCAGACATAAGTTTCTACACTGCTGAAAATCACAATCACAGTATTAAACATTGGTAAATACACTATATTGCCAAAAGTATTTGGCCACCTGCCTTGACTCACATACGAACTTGAAGTGCCATCCCATTCCTAACCAATACGGTTCAATATGATGTCGGTCCACCTTTTGCAGCTAGTACAGCCTTCAACTCTACTGGGAAGGCTGTCCACAAGGTTGCAGAGTGTGTTTATAGGAATCTTCCACCAGTCTTCCAAAAGCGCATTGGTGAGGTCACACACTGATGTTGGTCGAGAAGGCCAATTTTACAGTAAAAACTTTACATTTACAAAATGTTACTGTAAAATAGTCTTTTTTTATTTTATTTCTTACAACATTTTACGGTAAGTATAAACAGTACCACTGTTTTGTTTTTTTGTTTTTTATGGTATTAGTGGACCAGATATGGGCCGGATTAATTCATTTAACCCATTTGGGCCTGTGTCTTTTTGCACCTCGGAATTGATCTCATTTGCCAGATCTGAAACAACTTTGGGCCAAATCTGGTCCAAAGCAACGAAAAACAAAGTCACATGCAGCCCAAATACAGTATATGCGAGTTATTAGCAAAACTTGTTTGGCATTGATTTGCATCATATTTTAATGTGTCTACAAAGAAAATAGAGTTTGTCTACTTAAAGTACCGTATTTCCCGGACCATAGGGCGCACCGGACTATAAGACGCACTGCCAATGAATCGTCTATTTTCAATCTTTTTTCATATATAAGGCGCATTAAAGGAGTCATATTTATTTACTTGTTTTATAAATTGAAACACTTCCTTGTGCTCTACATCAGTGGTCCCCAACCTTTTTGTAGCTGCGGACTGGTCCACGCTTGAAAAGTTGTCCCGAGGACCGGAGGGGAGAGGGGGCGGGGGGGTGTATTTTTTTTTTTTTTTTTTTTTTTTTCATAAAGAAATACAATTATGTGTGCTTACGGACTGAATCCCTGCAGACTGTATTTATCTATATTGATATATAATGTATATATTGTGTTTTTTATGTTGATTTAATAAAACATAAAAACATTTTTATTTATTTTTTTATTTATTTCTTGTGCGGCCCGGTACCAATCGGTCCGGGGACCACTGCTCTACATAACATGTAATGGTGGTTCTTTGGTGAAAATGTTGCATAGATTATGTTTTACAGATCATCTTCAAGCCGCTTTCTGACAGTCGCTTCAGGATGCCCCGTTTTGTAGGTGGTCTTTTTTACGTGGCTCACGTCTTCTCCCCGTCATCTTTGTTGTAGCGGTGTAGCGTGCAAGGACGGGAGTGGAAGAAGTGTCAAAAGATGGAGCTAAATGTTTCAATGACATTCAGACTTTACTTAAATCAATAACGGGGCAGCATCTCCTCATCCGGAAACAACAACAAGGCCGGAAATGTGTCCCATGAAAAACCGTTCCGACCGGAACTCTCTAATAACTAAAGTTCCTTGGGTGAATAATGTAAACTCACTACACCGGTATGTTTTAGCGTTTTCATGATGAGTTTACTGACAGATATAAGTAAAAACTTTACACTACTTTATATTAGAAATGGCAACAGCGGAGGATGAATGTCCCATAACAAAAAGATAGAGAAAAAAGAAGAAGCTTATCGACTACGGTGTCTTCATGGACTACAAAGGCGGACGCGCGCAATTTTACAGGATTTATGCAGATCCCAAATACAGATCAGCAGGTACCAGAAGGTAAGAAAAGTTGCTTTTGTATAATATTGCGAAACAATAGATAATATGTCTTTCCTTATACACACCAAAATAATACTCGTATGTTTAATGCGCTGACAATCCATCAAACCGTGCGGCTTCATAGCTTACCAAAGTCGTACTAAAACATTTTGATAGATTTTTCAGCACTGTGTGTAATGTTCTATACTTTCAATGGAACATATAACATGTTGGTGTTGTTTACTTGAGTCATATTGCCATCATAGTGCAGCCTACACATATCTCTTATGTTTGACTGCCATCTACTGGTCACACCTATTACACCATGTACCAAATAAAATTGCTTCGAGGTCGGTAAGCAAAACCAGAATCATTCCGTACATTAGGCGCACCGGGTTATAAGGCGCACTGTCGAGTTTTGAGGGGGAAAAATTTGGATTTTAAGTGCGCCTTATAGTCCGGAAAATACGGTAATAACGACAACACTTTTCATTAGGTTTTTTTCTTGATGGTAACAAAATGCACCATTCCATTGCAAATAATTAGCAGCACACATTTGTGCAAAACATGCAAATAGTAGAGATGTCCGATAATGGCTTTTTTGCCGATATTCCGATATTGTCCAACTCTTAATTACCGATTCCGATATCAACCGATACTGATATATACAGTCGTGGAATCAACACATTAGTATGCCTAATTTTGTTGTGATGCCCCGCTGGATGCATTAAACAATGTAACAAGGTTTTCCAAAATAAATCAACTCAAGTCATGGAAAAAAATGCCAACATGGCACTGCCATATTTATTATGGAAGTCACATAGTGCATAATTTTTTTTAACATGCCTCAAAACAGCAGCTTGGAATTTGGGACATGAGGAGGTTGAGGTGGGCGGAGTTGGGGGGGGTTGGGGATATTTGTTCTGTTGTGTTTATGTTGTGTTACGGTGCGGATGTTCTCCCGAAATGTGTTCGTCATTCTTGTTTGGTGTGGGTTCACAAGGGCGCATATTTGTAACAGTGTTAAAGTTGTTTATACGGCCAACCTCAGTGTGACCTGTATGGCTGTTGACCAAGTATGTTTTGCATTCACTTGTGTGTATGAAATGGCGTAGATATTAAGTGACTGGGCCGGCACGCAAATGCAGTGCCTTTAAGGTTTATTGGCGCTCTGTACTTCTCCTTACGTCCGTGTACACAGCGGCGTTTTAAAAAGTCATAAATTTTACTTTTTGAAACCGATACTGATCATTTTTAAACCGATACTGATAATTTCCGATATTACATTTTAAAGCATTTATCGGCCGATAATATCGGCAGTCCGATATTATCGGACATCCGTAGTAAATAGCATATCTAATAAAACACAAGACTTCCTTTAGAATTATTCAAGTCTAAACAGTAAACACCACACGCAGTCTGTTGTCTTACTTCAGGCACTTGACCTGTAGCGAGTGCTGCGTGCCGTCTCATCAGCCATGCTGATTTAGAAGGCAGCCGGCCACAGTAGCAGCTTAACAGCTGCAGGCAACCCATCTTGGCCTTTTAACTTCCCCGTTGGCAGCAAATGACCTCAACAGTTGAACCTTTGGTACAACACGGACACGTTAAACGCTAAAAAGATTGATAACATACAAGGGACATTTCCCGAACCTTGCAGCCTCCCTGCCAATTCCGGTATGCTCGGGCACACATTGGCATTAGAATGAAGCCCATTCAATACCAAAAGCTCAACAGTAGCATGCATATTTATGATGAGGGAGTGCAGACCTTCCCACAGAATATCAATGCAGGCTATGCTGTAGTTGATTTATCCATCTTCCTTCCTGTTTGGAAAATGAATGAAACCGAGAAGTTCTTATCGGAACACACAAAACAACACATGCATTATAGAACGTGATTACCTCACAGAGTGTAAACAACAATGTGGCGTGGTTTAGTGAGACAGAAATGAATAAACTTAAGATGGTTACCGTATAAAACTCCGGATTTTACTAAGATCGCAAAAAATAGCGTGCGTAATCCATAAGATTGCGTGTATTACAAAACCCAAAACCAGTGAAGTTGGCACGTTGTGTAAATGGTAAATAAAAACAGAATGCAATGATTTTCAAATCCTTTTTAACTTATATTCAATTAAATGCACTGCAAGAAAATATATTTAATGTTCGAAGTGAGAAACTTTTTTTTTTTTTTTTTGCAAAAAAGTTGGCACAGGGACATTTTTACCACTGTGTTACATGGCCTTTCCTTTTAACAACACTCAGTAAACGTTTGGGAACCGAGGAGACCAATTTTTGAAGCTTTTCAGGTGGAATTCTTTCCCATTCTTGCTTGATGTACAGCTTAAGTTGTTCAACAGTCTCCGTTGTGGTATTTTAGGCTTCATATTCCGCCACACATTTTCAATGGGAGACAGGTCTGGACTACAGGCAGGCCAGTCTAGTACCCGCACTTTTTTACTACGAAGCCACGCTGTTGTAACACGTGCAGAATGTGGTTTGGCATTGTCTTGCTGAAATAAGCAGGGGCGTCCGTGACAAAGACGTTGCTTGGATGGCAACATATGTTGCTCCAAAACCTGTATGTACATTTCAGCATTAATGGTGGCTTCACAGATGCGTAAGTTACCCATGCCTTGAGCACTAATACACCCCCATACCATCACAGATGCTTGCTTTTCAACTTTGCGCCTATAAAAATCCGGACGGTTCTTTTCCTCTTTCCACGGTTTCCAAAAACAATTTGAAATGTGGACTCGTCAGACCACAGAACACTTTTACACTTTGCATCAGTCCATCTTAGATGAGCTCGGGCCCAGCGAAGCCGGCGCTGTTTCTGGGTGTTGTTGATAAATGGCTTTCGCTTTGCATAATACAGTTTTAAGATATCCTTTATAAACTAATGTCAGTTTTTGATGCAGTACCGCCTGAAGGATCGAAGGTCACGGGCATTGCCGCTTATGTAAAGTGATTTCCCCAGATTCTCTAAACTTTTTGATAATATTACGGACCGTTGATGGTAAAATCCCTAAATTCCTGGCAATAGCTCGTCGAGAAATGTTGTTCTTAAACTGACCGTCGCTCCATCCTTGTTTGTGAATGACTGAGCATTTCATGGAAGCTGCTTTTATACGAATCATGGCACCCACCTGTTCCCAATTAGCCTGTTCACCTGTGGGATGTTCCAAATAAGTGTTTGATGAGCATTCCTCAACTTTCTCAGTCTTTTTTGCCACTTGTGCCAGCTTTTTTGAAACATGTTGCGGGCATCAAATTCCAAATGAGGTAATATTTGCAAAAAATAAAGTTTACCAGTTCGAACGTTAAGTATCTTGTCTTTGCAGTCTATTAAATTCAATATAGGTTGAAAAGGATTTGCAAATCATTGCATTCTGTTTTTATTTATGATTTACACAATGTGCCAACTTCTATGGTTTTGGGTTTTGTACTAAGACTGCATGCACAATTAATACATTTGATACATTGCCGTATTTAAAAGGCGACTGTACTTTTTTTGGAATGTTGCCTATGGTTCACAATCATTATGAAAGGCATGACGGATGGACTTTTTTTAATGCATTCTAACTCGTAAATAAACATTAAAAAAAGTCAGCATGCAGCGCGGCCAATGGGAGCACCTCTATATTGCCCATAAAATCCAATAACCATTCAAAAAGCACCAACAATACTCCATTTATATTCTGTGACCTAAGTATTAGTGATATTGTTATTATAAAGCAGATGAACTATTAATATGGACGTCGTGGCGCAGTTGGGAGAGTGGCCGTGCCAGCAACCTGAGGGTTCCTGTTCAATCCCCACCTTCTACCTAGTCGCGTCCGTTGTGTCCTTGAGGAAGACACTTCACCCTTGCTCCTGATGGGGTCCTTGTTAGCGCCTTGCATGGCAGCTCCCGCCATCAGTGTGTGAATGGGTGAATGTGGAAATAGTGTCAAAGCGTTTTGAGTACCTTAAAGCAGTGGTCCCCAACCACCGGTACTGGTCCGCGGACTGATTGGTACCGGGCCGCGCAAGAAAAAAAAATTTAAAAAAATTATATATATATATATATATATATATATATTTTTTTTTTTTTTTAATTAAATCAACATAAAAAACACAATATATACATTATATATCAATATAGATCAATACAGTCTGCAGGGATACAGTCCGTAAGCACACATGATTGTATGTCTTTATAAAAATAAATAAAAAATAGAAGAAAAAAATAAAAATAAAAATAAAAGGTTACAGCTACAAAAAGGTTGGGGACCACTGCCTTAAAAGGTAGAAAAAGCGCTATACAAGTATAACCCAATAGCGACAACTTGATCACTTCCTGTGTCTCTACGTTTACTTTTAACTCCAAACTTCTTCTGTTTGTTTGATATTGTCAATACTGCCTCAAGTGGTGGAAAAAGTGTATTACAACCGAGCCATATGGACCACAGCAGAGAAACAGAGATTTTTTGGGCGGCCCTCTAGGGCAATGTTTTTCAACACACTAGTGTTGCCGTGAGATACAGTCTGGTGTGCCGTGGGAGATTATCTAATTTCACCTATTTGGGTTAAAAATATTTTTTGCAAACCAGTAATTGTAGTCTGCAAATTATGTGTTGTCGTTTAGTGTCGGTGCTGTCTAGAGCTCAGCAGAGTAACCGTGTAATACTCTTCCATATCAGTAGGTGGCAGCCGGTAGCTAATTGATTTGTAGATGTTGGAAACAGCGGGAGGCAGGGTGCAGGTAAAAAGGTGTCTAATACTTAAACAAAAAATAAACAAAAGGTGAGTGCCCCTAAGAAAAGGTATTGAAGCTTAGGGAAGGCTATGCAGAACGAACTGGCTACAAAGTAAACAAAAAAGAATGCTGGACGACAGCAAAGACTGACTGTGGAGCAAAGACGGCGTTGTCACGCCAATTTTCTTCCCATTACAAAAACCTTCCTATCCCCCATTTACTTCCGGGGTCATTTCCTCTTACTTACGTCATTTCCTCTTACGTCATTGACAGCGATCGATAGAATCCAAATCTCCTGAAAATGGTGGTGTCACTGAATGATATTTGTCTTTATCTTTCCCAGGATTTTAACTTGCACCTACAGATGTAAGCTGGGGGAAAATAACTGGTTAAAAAATAATAATCTAATAACCATTATTGGTTTGTACCTTGATGTGGTTTAGGAGCTTTTCACTATAACATGTCTACTTCTGAGGTGACCACCACAGTCCTTTATCTGTGTTCCCCATTCTTTAGGTGCAGCTCGCGCAATGTTTGGAACAAAACATTTGTAAACAATAAAAAATCATTTTACATTGCAGTTTTTTGCCTCATTTTAAAGTATTGAAGTAATACCCGAGGTTTTTCTTTATTTTCATGTTCTTATTCTAAATATTGTCGTTTGTCTGACCACGGGTCATCTGACTTCACTGAGGTACATATGTGCACATAAATGTCATTTTAATTTAGTTCACTTACACAGAGAACTAAAAAAAAAATGAATTTAACGAATAAATTTAGTTTTAATAAAGTTTGATAATGTTGATTGATAATGAATTAACTTATTGTACACTCTTTATTCATTTCCGCATATGTCCACGAATCAAATGTGCAGTCAGGAATATACTCAAGTTAATTTGTCCGATTAATACAGACGTTTTGTTAACGCTATATTATAAAAAATAAAAAAACCCAGCGACGGGCAGTCAAAGCCGAAGTGCTATCGATCGCTGTCAATGACGTAAGAGGAAATGACGTAAGTAAGAGGAAATGACGTAAGAGGAAATGACCCCGGGAGTAAATGGGGGATAGGAAGGTTTTTGTAATGGGAAGAAAATTGGCGTGACAGCGTCCACAATGTACATCCGAACATGACATGACAATCAACAATGTCCCCACGAAGAGGGATAAAAGAACCTGAAATATTCTTAATTGCTAAAACAAAGTAGATGTGGGAAATATCGCTCAAAGGAAGACATGAAACTGCTACAGGAAAATACCAAAAAAAGAGAAAAAGCCACCAAGATAGGAGCGCAAGACAAGAACTAAAACACTGCACACAGGAAAACAACAAAAAAATAAGTCACGGCGCGATGTGACAGGTCGTGACAGCACTCGGGTGTAAGGCAGATAATAAATTTAAGTCCCATCTTAAAACTCATTTGTATACTCTAGCCTTTAAATAGACTCCCCTTTTAGACCAGTAGATCTGCCGTTTCTTTTCTGCTCTGCCCGAGAGGGGGAGCACAGATTGGGTGACCACAGATGAGGCGCTAGCTGTCCAAAGTCGGGAACCAGGGTGGACCACTCATCTGTGCATCAGTTGGTGGGGCCATCACTGCGCTTCTGACCTGTCTCCACTCAAGATGATCTCCTGCTGGCCCCCACTATAGACTGGACTCTCACACCATTAACTAGATCAGGGGTGTCAAACGTACGGCCCGCGGGCCGGATCAGGCCCACGAACAGGTTTTATGCGGCCCGCGGGATGAGTTTGCGAAATTTTGGAATGAAAGGAACTGCTCTTCTAAATGTGTCCACTAGATGTCGCAATAGCAATTCTTTGTATAATTTTAGATGATGCTACATATGTAAAAAAAAACAAAAAAAACACATGATCTTAGTGCACCAGTTGAGAAAAATGAGCAAACTACATAAATAACATCCTGTAATTTGATTTTGATATTTTTTTATCTTCATAGATTGAAAATTACACCTACGAGTTGACTGATGAACATTATCCCATCATTTATTCAGAAAGTATAAGTAACGACAAATAAAGATAGAATACTATTAACTGCAACATGTATGTGTAAAAAAACCCATCAACATTATCATTTGTTCATTTTCAGAATGTGCTTGTTCTATTTTTAAACAAAAAAAAAAATCTGAAGTTGTCTTTATTTTTAAGTTATCGTGCCGTGATTTTACCAGTCCGGCCCACCTGGGAGTAGATTTTTCTCCACGTGGCCCCCGATCTAAAATGAGTTTGACACCCATGAACTAGATCCACTATGGACTGGACTCTCACAATATTATGCTAGATCCACTCGACGTCCATTGCACCGGTCGCCCACATCTGCGGACCCCTCCAAGGTTTCTCATTGTCATCCCATTGGGTTGAGGTTTTTCTTGCCCTGATGTGGGATCTGAGCCGAGGATGTCGTTGTGGCTTGTGCAGCCCTTTGAGACACTCGTGATTTAGGGCTATATAAGTACACTGCAAAAAGTCAGCGTTCAAAAACAAGAAAAAAAAATACAAAAATTAGGGGTATTTTATTTGAACTAAGCAAAATTATCTGCCAATAGAACAAGAAAATTTGGCTAAAATTAGCTAACCTCAATGAACCCCAAAATACCTTAAAATAAGTATATTCTCACTAATAACAAGTGCACTTTTCTTGGTATAAAAAAAGAGACCTTTTTGCTCAATATGTTGAAAAATATTCTTAAATGAAGTAAATGCTAGTGCCATTATCTTGACATAATGATATGCGCTCGGCATGATGATTTTTTTTCATGCTTGAAGTAAGAAAGTATTACTTTAAAAAAGTACGTTTATACTTGTGAGTGTTGATGACACAGCTTTGCATCAGTTGATATTCTAGTTTCAAGCATGTTTTACTCAATATAGGTCATAAAATCTCAGCAACAAGCTGTAATATCTTACTGAGATCATTTAGGACCAAAACACGTAAAACAAGTAAAACACTAACAAAATATCTGCTTAGTGAGAATAATTATCTTATCAGACAGAAAATAAGCAAATATCACCCTTATTTGAGATATTTAATCTTACTTAGATTTCAGTTTTTGCAGTGTAAACATTGATTGATTGGTTGATGGATTGATAATTCGTTTTAATATGTTAAATTGTCAAGCTAAACCTCCTCGACAGGTTTACTGAAGGCCCGTAACCCCCCCACTCCTGTGGGCTTCATTACAATATCACATTAATATGTAAATGTTCTCCAAAAACAAAACATCCTAAGTATCACAGAGAAGCACTTAGTAAACAACAGGAAGTTGCGTCTGCACAAATCCCCTTCAGCACCACAGATAAAGGAGTAAATAAAAGTCGGACTGTCTTCCAGCGCCGTGTCGTCACTACGAGATGAAATAAATACATCACCGGGTGGCGTGGCCGGGCACCGGCCTGACAGCTCGTCTCCGTCAATGATACTTGTCAGCTGGAGAAGATTCATTTGCATTGAGCGAAGCGATAATAAAAGCTCTCCAGCGATGGCCTCCGCAGTTGATGGAACCCTTGTCAGGGTTTAGAGAGGCTTGGATTCACCGAGCGGGCAGACACACCTTTATCTTGATTCGACTCATGAAATAATCACCAAAGCCATTAACTCCACTTCACAGCCAGCATTTGTTTTATAGAACATTTAGTAGGCACTGTTGTAATAGGGCATATTTAATGAGGGGGAATAATCTACCGGAAAGCTGTAATAAACACTGGCTGACAGGCACTGAAAAAAGGACAATCTGTTTAAGTGTCACTGCATTGCATTCTATACAAACAATAGCCATATCGCCATTTTTAAAAAAAAAGCATTGCTAAAATCCTGCAAACAAATGTAAGATCCTGTAACTACTTGGTATCGGATCCATACCTAAATGTGTGGTATCATCCAAAACAACGCTAAGAAAACGGAAATGCTGATTATCGGTCCTGCTAGACACCAACATCGATTTAATAATACCACCTTAACATTTGACAACCAAACAATTAAACAAGGAGACTCGGTAAAGAATCTGGGTATTATCTTCGACCCAACTATCTCGTTTGAGTCACACATTAAGAGTGTTACTAAAACGGCCTTCTTTCATCTCCGTAATATCGCTAAAATTCGTTCCATCTTGTCCATCATCATCGGCAGTCACTCGTAGTCGAGTATGACTGTCCTCAGAATGGATGGGTTCCCATTCGGGAGGACGCCTGCGCGTGACGTCTTTTAGCGTGGGGAGACTGATGCGCCTGCAGCCACCACACGGTCCTTGGCAGAGAGGGGCCTTGATCCAGTGGCATGGATCCATGACGACTGGAGACCACCCTCTGTTGCAGCCTTCATCCGCCTTCAGTGCCGTTGTGACATGCAGTGTCATCCTCCGCCACTTCCACCGTTGAGGTCTTTGAAATGCTATTCAACCCATAGCTGGGACCCTGACAGGTACTACCACCCCGGGTCAGAGTGGACCTGGGAGCAATGATGACTGAGGGGTAACTCCACCTTCCCCAAAACTCCAGAACTCCCGAACTGAAGCCTTATCACCGGATGCAGTTTTGAGTCATACCCAGGACCGTCTTGTCGTAGTGGACCATCTTGTCCACTAGCGACGCTGAGATCATTATTCATGCGTTCGTTACGTCTCGTCTCGATTACTGTAACGTATTATTTTCGGGCCTCCCTATGTCTAGCATTAAAAGATTACAGTTGGTACAAAATGCGGCTGCAAGGCTTTTGACAAAAACAAGAAAGTTTGATCATATTACGCCTATACTGGCTCACTTGCACTGGCTTCCTGTGCACTTAAGATGCGACTTTAAGGTTTTACTACTTACGTATAAAATATTACACGGTTTAGCTCCAGCCTATCTCGCCGATTGTATTGTACCATATGTCCCGACAAGAAATTTGCGTTCAAAGAACTCCGGCTTATTAGTGATTCCCAGAGCCAAAAAAAAGTCTGCGGGCTATAGAGCGTTTTCTATTCGGGCTCCCAGTACTCTGGAATGCCCTCCCGGTAACAGTTAGAGATGCTACCTCAGTAGAAGCATTTAAGTCCCATCTTAAAACTCATTTGTATAATCTAGCCTTTAAATAGACCCCCCCTTTTTTAGACCAGTTGATCTGCCGTTTCTTTTCTTCTCTCCTCTTCTCCCCTGTCCCTTGCGAGGGGGGAGTTGCATAGGTCCGGTGGCCATGGATGAAGTGCTGGCTGTCCAGAGTCGGGACCCCGGGGTGGACCACTAGCCTGTGCATCGGTTGGGGACATCTCCTGCGCTGCTGACCCGTCTCCGCTCGGGATGGTTTCCTGTTGGCCCCGCTGTGGACTGGACTCGCACTGATGTTGTTGAGATCCACTATGTGGACTG
>NC_084732.1:82055312-82086093 GCF_033978785.1 Entelurus aequoreus
AAAGTATCGTTTACTTTTGCTATGGAAGTGGTCAACACCTGAAATCTAGTCTTACACACGCAATTACACTGCCATTGTGGAAAGTTCTGAACAGTTCATCCAAAACGGTTGCGGTTGAGGACCCGTGATTTTACGGGGCCCTGAAAATCCCCATTGACGTCAAGAAAAGATTTCCTTACCTGTATCATGCTATTATAACCAACGGAATAACCTTTTTTCCTGTCTCCTTGTAAATCTAATTTTACTTTACTCATTTGAGTGACTCTCAATTGCCTCCACTTGCTGAGGATGAATAGTATGTCCATCTCATTGACCTGGAAGTCTCTTCCATTTAAACCGAGCTACTCAACAGCTCTTTTCTCAATTTGCTTAATGTACAATTTTCAAACACGGAACAGGCCATTAAAATTAAAATATGTGAACTCAGCTCTGGTAGACCCACACTCACTGGCCATAGGTTAGGTACACTGATAAAAGATTGAACATGAGAGCTTAAAGTACATGTAAACAAGAGCGTTAAGAAATTTTGTACAGGCTAAAAAAATAATACCGAGTGAAATAGTGCCCATAAGCAAATGTGTGCATTCCCGGAGTGTTGGTTACAAAATTTGAGCAGAGTACACTATATTGTCAAAAGTATTTGGCCACCTGCCTTTACTCACTTATGAACTTGAAGTGCCATACCATGGAATTGTCCAAATATTTTGGTATCCTGGAGCATTCAAAGTTCCTTTCATTGGAACTAATGGGCCGAGCCCAACTCCTGAAAAACAACCCTCCATCACCAAATTTCACACTCTGCACAATGCAGTCCGAAATGTACGGTTCTCCTGGCAATCTCCAAACCCAGACTCGTCCATCAGATTGCCAGATGGAAAAGTGTAACTCATCAGTCCAGAGAAGGCATCTCCACTGCTCTAGAGTCCAGTGGCAACATGCTTTACACCACTGAATCCCACGCTTTGCATTGGACTTGGTGATGTATGGCTTAGATGCAGCTGATCGGCCATGGAAACCCATTCCATGAAGCTCTCTGCGTACTGTACGTGGGCTAATTGGAAGGTCACATGAAGTTTGGAGCTCTGTAGCAACTGACTGTTCAGAAAGTCTTTGCACTATGCGCTTCAGCATCCACTGACCCTTCTCTGTCAGTTTACGTGGCCTACCACTTGGTGGCTGAATTGCTGTTGTTCCCAAACTCTTCACTTTCTATAATAAAGTTGACTTTGGAATTTCACGACTGGATTTGTTGTACAGGTGGCATCCTATGACAGTTCCACGCTGGAAATCACTGAGGAGCGGCCCATTCTTTCACAAATGTTCGTAGAAACAGTCTCCATGCCTAAGTGCTTGATTTGATGCACCGGGCCAAGTGATTAGGACACCTGATTCTCATCATTTGGATGGGTGGCCAAATACTTTTGGCAATATAGTGTAGTTGACAATGTGTATGTGGTTGCAGTTTTATGGAGCCAAAACATTACCAGTAAGATTTGGTATTGGAAAAAGATAGACATTGTAGAAAATGTTGCAACAAACAACTACTATAATTTTGGTGGGTGTTTTTTTGTAACATGGCATTTTTGAATGGCAAAATTCATATTTTTTGTAAACTTATCATTTTTGTGTTTTTTATGTGTTTTTATTTTCTAATTAATTTTCCACATTTGCTTCTTTTTTTTACGGTTCCCTTTCTTTTTTTTCTCGGTTACGCTTCTTTATTTTACGGTTTCAAATTAATGGCAGTTATTGGACATGGGAGGCGTCTTACAACAAGTATAATATAATATAAAACTGTAGAAGAAGACTGGAGGACAAAGTCTAGAGAATCGCATAACAATAATAAAAGTGAAGAAAAATATGAATATTGGCATCAAAAACATTGCATGATACAAAAAATATCAAGCAAAAAATATTGTATTTTTTCAATATTTGTATTTATTTGTTGCCAAAACTTGTTTTGGTGCCAATTAGGGTATTTTATTTGTTGGTAACAATACCGGTACCAAAGTGTATTTCGATACTTTTCGAAATAAAGGGGACCACAAAAAAATGTCACTGTTGGTTTCATTTTAACAAAAAATCTTACACGGAAGCAGTTTTACTAAAGTTGGGCTAGCAGGTAAAAAAACACAAAAGAAGACCGGAGAACCAAGTCTAGTGAAACGCATAACAATAATAAAAGTGTAGAAAAATCTGAATATTGGCATCAAAAACATTGCATGATACAAACAATATCAAGCAAAAATATTGTATTTTTTCAATATTTTCACGACTGGATTTTTTCAATATTTTTAATTATTTGTTGCCAAAACTTGTTTCGGTGCCAATTAGGGTATTTATTTTTTGGTAACAATTCCGGTATCAAAATGGATTCCGATACGTTTCGAAATAAAGGGGACCACAAAAAAATGTCACTGTTGGTTTCATTTTAACAAAAAATCTGACACAAGTTTACCCGGAAGCAGTTTTACTAAACTTGGGCTAGCAGGTAAAAAACATAGAAGAAGACCGTAGGATCAAGTCTAGTGAAACGCATAACAATAATAAAAGTGTAGAAAAATATGGATATTGGCATCAATAAAATATCAAGCAAAAAATATTGTATTTTTTCATTATTTGTATTTATTTGTTGCCAAAACTTGTTTTGGTGCCAATTAGGGTATTTAATTTTTTGGTAACAATACCGGTACCAAAATGGATTTTGATACTTTGCGAAATAAAAGGGATCACAAAACTTTTTTTTACAAAAAATGTTATGATACATTACACGTATGGTTCTTATTGCACTCAAAGATCGATTTTAGAAGAATGTAATAAATATTAAAAGACACATCGGACTTTTCTTGTTGCACTAAAGAACAATTTACAATTGGAGCCTGCCATAATCGAGGATTAGGTTAGAATGGAATAGAAAGCTTTATTGAAATTATGCTTTATAATTAATGGTTGCCACTCTTGGACTGTGATTTAAGACAAATACAATCATTAGTAAATACTGAAAACAATATGATGGCTGAGACGACATGGATAAAGTCGTAGCAATTTGTTACAAAATTATGTCATTTCACTTGCATTAGTTTGCATACGTGTACGCTTTTAACTCTTCTAATAATCGGCATGAAGCCCAGCAGTTGTGTGCGTGTCTATGTATCTGTATGTGCACAACAAAGGAGCTCGTTAACTACATTAGTACCGCGATACATTATTAGTACCGGTGTACCGTGCAACCCTAGTACCAATACAACTTTTACTACAATGTCATTTTTTTTGCATACCAAATCTTGTGTTTTGGCTCCATACTGAGAGACGTTCCCAATATTTACTTCTTCGTGGTAGAGGCTTTTGTTACGGTTATGACCGAATGCACAAAATATTGTCATCACTGTGTTTTGTAAAATACAAACAGTCGCCAGTAAAACCGGACTTGAAACTATAATTTACCAGCAGTCTCTTTTTATGTGTCACTCCTGGTGGTCGTAACAAAGTAAGTGAGTTTGTCAGCATGCTCAAGGCCACCGATGCTATTACGAGCCAACATCCGTATGCTTTCTCGGTGAACCTCAACATATATCTCGACTTCAATTTTCAACTAAAGCAGACACCATTCCGCCTTCTCCACACTGAAGAAAAAGATTGTGGAAGAATATACAGAAAACATTTTCCGCATTTTAAAAAAAACATGCATGTTCGGTTCGGTGGAGGCTTTAAATTGTCCATAGGTCATACTTGCCAACCTTGAGACCTCCAATATCGGGAGGTGGGGGGTAGGGGGTGGGGGGGGGGGCTTACTCGGTGGTGGTGGTGGTGGTGGTGGTGGTGGGGGGGGGGGGGGGTTATTTACAGCTAGAATTCACCAACTCGAGTATTTTATATATATTTCATATATATATATATATATATATATATATATATATATGTATATATATATATATATATATATATATATATATATATATATATATATATATATATATATATATATATATATATATATATATATATATGTATATATATATATGTATGAAATACTTGACTTTCAGTGAATTCTAGCTATAATATATATATATATATATATATTTATTTATTTATTTTATTTTATTTACATAAAAGAAATACTTGAATTTCAGTGTTCCGGTGGCTATCCATTAGATGGCAGTATTGTCCTGTTTAACTTCTCCGTTCATGATGAGTATATCATTCCGGCCACCGTGTTCAATGGAGAAGTCTGTTCTACATATTTACAGGCAACATACACCTTCCCCTTCAAACTGTCCTGGATGAACTGAAATTCTTGTTTCCATTTGTTTGAATTTGTTAGGCAAGCTGTTTATATTGTGGGAAAGCGGACGTGAGAACAGGCTGTCCCCACTCAGTCTCAGGTCCGCATTGAGCTGGAGGGGGCGTGGCCTCCAACTCCGGCTGAATACCGGGAGTTTGTCGGGAGAAAATCTCTGCCGGGAGGTTGTCGGGAGAGGCGCTGAATACCGGGATTCTCCCGCTAAAAACGGGAGGGTTGGCAAGTATGCCATAGGTATGAATGTGAGTGTGACCTGTCGTTTTTTTACATGTGTCTTGAGATTGACCGCCTCTTACCCAAAATCAGCTGGGATAGGCTCCAGCTCACCTGTAACCCAAATGAGGACAAGCAATGTAGAAATGAATCAATGAATGAAGACCAGAGGGCTAATTCAGAGGTTTCATTTGCAGTTTCAGCTATTTCTACACACACTAAAAGCCCACTACTACATCAAATCCAGAGTTTCCCACACATTCATTTATTTGTGGTGGCCCGCCACGAAAGAATTACGTCCGCCACAAATGAAAAAATAAATAAAATAAAATTAAATTAAATTTAAAAAATTAAAAATTTAAAAATATATATATTTATATATATTTTTATTTTTTATTTTTTTTGTCCTCTCCAGCTTCTCATGCAAATCATATAGTTGATGTAGATGCCCATATCGGCTGTTCAGATTTACTTTACAAAAGAGAAGTGTAGGATACTTCTCTTGTTGCCTTATTTGTATTTGACTTTATTAAATGTATCTATATTAGAAACACCACATGTGTATATAAAAAAGGGTGCAAAGTCTGCAGGCAGTAGGAAACACATGGTTAAGTGTAGGGAGTAAAACTGATGGCAGTCTAAAGTTCAAGATTTTTGGAGCTCTTTGTTCAGTGGATCATATGTTTGATGAAGCTCTGTGTCTATCTACCACCATTACTGTTTTCTGTTTATTTGTTACTGACTGTGGCAGGACACCTCTGCCTCTGTTTCACTTTATGTTGCTGGTAAATAATATGGTTGTAGTAGTAGGCTAAAGTTAAATTATTTAATATGCACTAATTAAAGGGGCAGAGCTTTGAGACATTTTAGCTTTTATATTTTATAAGATATATTTTTTGTAAGAACCACAATTAATAAATATATTTCAGTGAATAACTTATTGTTCAAATCTGTAAATAAATATGTACATAAAGTGTTGTAATTATATTGTAAAATGGATGGATGGATGGATGGATGGATGGATGGATGGATGGATGGATGGATGGATGGATGGATGGACGTTTAAAACAAAACTGTTATTATTAATTAGTAAGTATACATTTTTTGAGCCTTTTTAGAGAAAATCAAATCATTGTAGTAAATTATGCAAATTACTCGATGATGTCATGGTGACCACGCCCATAGCCACGCCCATAGCCACGCCCCCACCGCCACAGGTATCTTGGCAGTTTATGGGAAACACTGAAATCCATGTATTAAATAATTCAGGGTCTCTGGGAAGTCTATCCCAGCTGGCTTTGGCCTAGAGGTAAAGTATGTTACACCATGGATTGGTCACCAGTAAATCACAAGGCGGTTTAGAGTCTCCAATTACACATGCATGTATTGGTTTATGAGAGGAAACCTAATACACCGGAGAAACTCCATAAAAACACGGGACAATAAAATGTAATATACTGTGGGAATGCATTTATTAAATAATTCAGGGTCACTGGGAAGTCTATCCCAGCTGGTTTTGGCCTAGAAGTAATGTATGTTACACCTGGATTGGTCACTAGTCAATCACAAGGCGGTTTAGAGTCTCCAATTACCAGTGGCGTGCGGTGAGGTTAATGTCTGGTGAGGCACTGCATCATCACAGTCAGATTTACAAACATATGAACCCTAAATGGTATCTTATTCACCATGTGATTGGCAGCAGTTAACGGGTTATGTTTAAAAGCTCATACCAGCATTCTTTACACAACTGTAGCACACAAAAAAGCACATTTAATAAAAAAAACATTATTATGGTCTTACCTTTCTTGCTGGACATCCACACAGCCAGCCTTTGCATGTGTACCACGCCGTTTGAAAAGAACGGGGGCCGTACTTATCAAGCTTCTTAGAGTGCCATTTTACACTTAAGTCCTGAGAATTTGCGAAATGTAGTCCTACTCTCAAACTTAAGAATAAAAGCTTTTTATCAACGTTCTTAAGTCTAAGAATCACTCCTACTCTCCACGATATTTAAGAGACCTTCAGAGGTGTCTTAAGTGGTTAGGAGTTGCTAGCAGGGGATGGCACTGAGGCGAGAGAGACGTGCGCGAACGTTCAGGGAACGGAACAATATTGTTTTTGTTTTTTATGACGAGCAGCTGATCAAACGGTATCGTTTAGACAGAGCGGATATTATTTTTGTCACAGATTTAATACTTTTCGATTCCTTGTTGATTTCTGCATGTGTCTGCAGTGGGCTAGTATATATAGAGCCACCCACACCAGTTTCAAATTAGTTGCCTAATTAATGAATTGGAAAGAAAATGTTATGACAGTAGCGTATGTGTGTGGCCGTGAGGTGAGTGACGTCAGTGAGTGTGTGGGCGAGAGAAGAGAGGGAGCGGTAGCGTGAGTGCCGGCGGGGACTAGTTTGTTTTGTATTATTTTGTAGTTTATTGTCAAAATATACACTCCCATTGTCCACTTAAATATTTCCAAGATATTTCTTTATTCTTAGACAACGGATTCCATTCCGTGATTGGTCATTTCTATAGACACAGAAATTACGTCACCTAAAATTCCGTTTACGGCACATAGTAATGTCGTAATTCAGCTCTGAGTGTGACACTTAAGATTCAGTCCTACACTTCGCTGAAAGTGTGAGTAAGACGCTTGATAACTAACTTTTAAGTGCAGCTTTCAGCGAAGAATTTATTTACTCTTAAGTCAACTCTTAGCAGACTTCTTAGGAGTAATTCTAAGAAGCTTGATAAGTATGGCCCCGGGTCTTCTGTCCCGAAGTCAAAAGCAAACCTTTTAGCTCCGGCGTTGGTCTATCTTTAATTATTACCTCCTGCTTCGATTGAAAGTCCAGAGGAATGATCTCTGGGATCACTACCGCCCTCTACCACCAGGAGGCCGGATTACTGCGAGCCTTAACCAGTACGTCTTTTGCAGCAGATTTATGAATGCTCAGCACAAGAAATACGTTACACACATACAGTTTTTGACAAAATACACTGTACATTATATACCTCAGCTAACTAAACTATGCCATAGTTTAGTTAGCTGATATAATTCATATAGCAATACAGTCTCACTGCACAGCAGCTCAGCAGTTAGCCGAGTCATTGTGCACAATCCATGTTGAGGCACAAATCAGTGACGTGCCTCAACTGGCTGCTGATCACCACACCGTCTCTTCTCAGTATTTGAACGGCAAATGTAAAAATACAAATACAAATAATCTAAAACTGGTGAAGTTAAATGGAAAATAACTTTAGTATAATCACTGGATACATATAACAATTTAATTTTTTTTTTTTTCTTTTTACTTTTTTTTTCTTTCCATGATGGCAGGTGAGGCCCCGCCTCCCCTGCCTCTAGTGACTGCACGCCACTGCCAATTACACATGCATGTATTGGTTTATGAGAGGAAACCTAATATACCGGAGAAACTCCATGACAACACGGGGGATACAATATAGTGTAATAGCAGCATAAACCTCACTCAATAACTGAAATGCTAACAAGCACAACTTTGTACAGAGGGAAAAGCCATCCAAGCACTAATGGTCATATGATTGTTATTTTTTGCTATTTTATAATGATTATAATCTACATTTAACACACTTTCTTGTGGTGTAGATCAGGGGTTATTAACCTTTTCCACTACAGATATTCAAATATTGACACTGAATTAGTAATCCTACTCTTAATTTTAAGCATATTCAATAATCCTATCTAATCTATTTACAGTTTACAACCTCGTCAAATGATATGAAAACATAGCTTCAAGGTCGGTAAGCACAACCAAAAGTATTATGTACATTAGGCGCACCGGGTTATAAAGCGCACTGTCGCGTTTTGATACAATTATAAGATTATAGTCTTATAGTCCGAAAAATACGGTACTACTACTACTACTACGTGGGAATAACGAATAACAAATCAATGATTACGACGGTTGTGGACAAGGAGAAAAGGCAGCCATCAAAGCAAATTCAATCTTTTTATTAACTAGCGCCAACACAGTCTGGTGAAAAGATTCAACTGAGCTGCCGTCACTGCCCGCAAACTGCCGCTGCTAAGCTAAAAAAAAATACAGCTGAGCTAAAATGCTTCTCTGCACGCTCTAGCTGACGTCACACATCACTTGGAAGCAGGCGCTGCTTTTAAAAGGCACGCACACACCCTGCTCTCATGAAACGTCTTTCAACTGCCTATGCCAGATATTTACAATTGGTTTTTTTGGGTTTTTTTTAAAGGCCTACTAAAACCCACTACTACCGACCACGCAGTCTGATAGTTTGTATATCAATGATGAAATATTAACATTGCAACACATGCCAACACGGCCAGGTTAGATTAGTAAAGTGCAATTTTAAATTTCCCGCGAAATATTCTGCTGAAAACGTCTCGGTATGATGAAGTTTGCGCGTGACATCACGGATTGTGCGGACATATTGGGACACCATTGTGGCCAGCTATTAAGTCGTCTGTTTTCATCGCAAAATTCCACAGTATTCTGGACATCTGTGTTGGTGAATATTTTGCAATTTGTTTAATGAACAATGAAGACAGCAAAGAAGGAAGCTGTAGGTGGGATCGGTGTATTAGCGGCTGGCTGCAGCAACACAACCAGGAGGACTTTGAGTTGAATAGCAGACGCGCTACCGTGAGTACAGCTTTGGCTTCCAAACATTTGATCGCTTGCCCGTACGTGCTTGCCGCTATGTGCATGTCACGTACGTAACTTTGGGGTAATATATGTGCTGTATGAACTTTACAGAGGTGAACGGTACTTTGGGCTGTGGGATTGAGTGTGTTGTGCGGGTGTTTGAGTTGTATTGGTGGGTTGTATGGACGGGAGGGGGGAGGTGTTTGTTATGCGGATTAATTTGTGGCATATTAAATATAAGCCTGGTTGTGTGGTGGCTAATAGAGTATACATATGTCTTGTGTTTATTTACTGTTTTAATCATTCCCAGCTGAATATCAGGTCCCACCCGCCTCTCACAGCATCTTCTTTATCTGAATCGCTTCCACTGCCCTCTAGTCCTTCACTCTCACTTTCCTCATCCACAAATCTTTCATCCTCGCTCAAATTAATGGGGTAATCGTTGCTTTCTCGGTCCGAATCGCTCTCGCTGCTGCTGGACATGATTGTAAACAATGTGCAGATGTGAGGCGCTCCACAACCGGTGACGTCACGCTACTTCCGGTACAGGCAATGCTTTTTTATCAGCGACCAAAAGTTGCGAACTTTATCGTCGATGTTCTCTACTAAATCCTTTCAGCAAAAATATGGCAATATCGCGAAATGGTCAAGTATGACACATAGAATGGACCTGCTATCCCCGTTTAAATAAGAAAATTTCATTTCAGTAGGCCTTTAAGTCGTTAATTACTTTCCCTCATACTTAAATCCATTCGTTAAAGAGTAATCATGTTAGTAATTCAATTACTTTTTTTTGGGTAAAGTAACGAGTAACAATAAAATAATTGCATAACAAAACAAATACGAACACTGCAAATGAAGAACAACGCTCACCCGCTCATCAGTTTCATTCTTGGCACTTTTTTCCTGAGTCTGCGGATTTGCAAGTGCGACGCCAACACGAGGAAAGTTGTCAAACTCTTGAATTAAATATGGGAATTAGAAAAGTTTTCAGAAAAAAAAAATACAAATTTAAAATCATCAAGTTGTGTTGTGGGTGGGGAGTGATGTGCACTGCTGTACTTTTTCCCTTCTCATCTTCTTTTTCTTTTCTTTTTTTTTGTGGCAACATTCGACACATTATGTATTCAGATTGCCGCCATTGCAGCGCTAAGCATCCGGATCTCAAAAGGGCATCTGTCAGTCTCTCTCATGCCTCCACTTCTGAGCACCGTGAATGAATCAAACCGCTCCGACGCCACTTTTAACGACGGCAGGGTTCTCCACAGAAAGAGACGGCCATGATTAAAATCCCTATTTACACTCACGTCAACAATTGCCTTAGAGTATAAATAAAATGGTATCAATACAAAATTTGCAAGGTGGTGTTATTTATTTTTCTTTATTGTATTCATAAAAACTTTCATGTTACAAAGGACTTAAAAGGATATATTTAAAAAAAACGTTCAAGAAAAGTAAGCCACCACGATAAGATAACTGCAGCCTGAATCTGGAGCATATCTGAATTTGATAGCAGATGTATCATGTTTAATGGATAAAATGACCTAATTCCTTAATCCCTAGTTTCTTGCATGGCGACAGGGCTGTTTTTTTTTTGTTTTTTTTTTACCAGCGGTATGCAGATGGAGATAGATTATAATCAGGTGTTGTCGTTCGATTCCTAAAGGAGCACTGTGTCCGCTTCCTATCTGTAATTATTCACCTAAACAATGACCTTACCGCCTGATAAACATTTGTGTCCTTTTCTGACATGATACTGTAACTGCAGTTATATTCCATTCCGGGGGAGGAGATAGACTGGTGGAGTGTCTATTTATGTATCCGGGTTGTCCCCTGGGTCTCCTTGGCACACCTCCTCCTCCTACGCCTCATGACCAGCAGGGGTTCGGTGTTTTGGGCGCCCGCCTTGGGGGAGGGAGGCGGGTTGGCGCCTTTAATGACACCCTCCATCACACCTTTTCAAGACAACCCTACTGGAGGTCCTCGATCCGACAAAGTACTCGGTGGATTACGAGAGCAATATAAGCACCTGAAGGGCCGAAACGGCGTTTGTCTCGTGAGTTGTGACCAGGCCTTAGTCCGTCTATTTGTCACGCGACGGCGTTTTGAGGAACTGTTGCTCACTGCTAATAGTAAGAACCAATTAAGTTTGAAAATCGAGGTCCCGCTGTATTTCTAATGCAACATACCATATTTTCCGGACCATATTGTGCACCGGATTATAAGGCGCACTGCCGATGAATGGTCTATTTTTGATCTTTTTTCATATATATTATAGGGCGCAAACCTCTTAAGGCCCAAGCTGTTTGTTTACATGCTTTTTTGTATTTCTCTTTGCTATTTGGGCTTATCGGACCCTATTTAGAATAAAAAGTAAAAATCATCTTTGGATATGATGTACTTAAGTCCATAAGTACACAAACGTGTACTTCATGTGTAGTGACATGCTAATTTTTATTTTTACACTTTTTTTTCCAAATTCCATTGTATGTTATACTCTTCTGACACCACCAGATGGCAGTATAAGTGCTGTCCACGCACGTGGCCATTAAGGCCTTTAGAGGTTTGGTCAAGACTATGTTGTGGTTTGTTTTCCCATGGTGCAACGGAAAGTTGGCTCGGGCAAGACGTGAATGTGAGTACATTTTTTATTTTACACTAACAAAGGAACAAAAAGCGCGCTCAAGGCGGAAGTACAAACTTGACTAATGAAACAAATACTTGCACGTGGGCAAAAAACTAAGGACATGAACAAAAGTCGCTAACTGTGGCATGAATAGAAAAAACTTACTTGACATGGCATGAAGTGCGCAGAGGTAAACTGAGTGATGTCGCCAGGCTGACTGCCTGGCGACAATGGACTTAAATACTAGTGACATGATTAGTGAAAACAGGTGCGTGACTCAAAATGTGAAAACGTGAGACAGGTGCGTGACATGAGGATGTGAACCAGGTGAAACTAATGGTTACTATGGTGACAAAGCAAGGGAGTGAAGACAAGAACTAAAAAGTGTCCAAAAACCAAGCAAAACATGGCCAAAAAAAAACAGGATCAACACAGACATGACAGGTTCTTAAAGGAGTCATATTATTTTTTACTTGTTTCTAAATTGAAAACACTTCCTTGTGGTCTACATCAGGGGTCCCCAACCTCTTTTTGCACCATGGACCGGTTTAATGTAACCATTATTTTCAGGGAGCGGCTTTCCACGTGTGCTGTATAAAAATACAGCAAGAATAAGTGCATGAAAAAATACAACTGACTATAACGCTGAATTAAAGTACCAATGATTGTCACACACACACTAGGTGTGGTGAAATTTGTCCTCCGCATTTGACCCATCCCCTTGTTCACCCCCTGGGAGGTGAGGGGAGCAGCGGTGGCCGCGCCCGGGAATCATTTTTTGGTGATTTAACCCCCAATTCCAACCCTTGATGCTGAGTGCCAAGCAGGGAGGTAATTGGTCCCATTTTTATAGTTTGACTCGGCCAGGGTTTGAACTCACAACCTACCGATCTCAGGGCGGACACTCCTAACCACAGGGCCACTGAGTAGGAACTGAATTAGTATTTATTTGCAATGAGATGCAGATGGAAATCAGCCATTGGCTGCAATCTGTCACTTGTATATGTTGCGTGATGTGCATGGTCACAAAGTTATAACAAACATCAATCAATCAATCAATCAAAGTTGACTTATATAGCCCTAAATCACAAGTGTCTCAAAGGGCTGCACAAGCCACAACGACATCCTCGGCTCAGATCCCACATCACGGCCAGAAAAAACTCAACCCAATGGGACGACAATGAGAAACCTTGGAGGGGACCCCCTCATAGCAACATAGCAACTTCCTATGAGGAGTTTTATTGTACATGCATAAACAAGCTTGTTGGTGTGTCGAGTGGGACAGGCCAAAGTGAAGTAGGAGAAAATGCAGTCCTTTTTTGGGGCCCTATTTTCAGACAGTTTTGCGTGTTTTGGTGGGGCAGAGGGTTTCCAGCAGGTGTTACCGGGGGAATGGGAGGCCTTTCGGGGGCCCTATTTTCAGACAGTTTGGCATATTTAGTCTAAGTGTGGCCTGATGCTTTGGAGTGGAGGTCAACAATGTGGAAGACTTCAAGTTTATTGAAAAAAATATATTCAACATGACTAGAAAATATAATAAGTTGATTAAAAGAATCCATTGACATTTCAAAACTGCCGCGTGGCAGGAAGTGTAATTACTCCCTGACTTGCTTCAGCTGTTCCACAAGACGCAGCGATTGGTCTTCATGTAGGTTATTTCACTGGAGTTGCACCGATGATTTGAACACATGACAAAAACAATTTCCGCCAGGGATTAATTGCACCCCGGGTCTATGTGACAACAAAAGCTCTAAATAAAATGGAACCTGGATTTACGAACTTAATTGGTTTTTGAATATCGTTCGTAAACCTAAAAGTTCTTATAGCGAAGCAGAGTCCCCCAATGTGAACATGGATAATTTGGTTGTAGCCTCAACAACAACTAAATATTTTAATAAAAACAAAAACCACACTAAAATACAGTTTGTATCCCATTTGCACAACAGCAAGCTTAAAGGCCTACTGAAATGATGTTTTTTTATTTAAACGGGAATAGCAGATCCATTGTATGTGTCATACTTGATCATTTCGCGATATTGCCATATTTTTGCTGAAAGGATTTAGTAGAGAAAATCGACGATAAAGTTCGCAACTTTTGCTCGCTGATAAAAAAAAAGCCTTTCTTGTACCGGAAGTAGCGTGACGTCACAGGAGCTAGTATTCCTCACAATTCCCCGTTGTTTACAATGGAGCGAGAGAGATTCGGAGCGACAAAGCGACGATTACCCCATTAATTTGAGCCAGGATGAAAGATTCGTAGATGAGGAACGTTACAGTGAAGGACTTGAGAGGCAGTGATGGACGTATCTTTTTTCGCTCTGACCGTAACTTAGGTACAAGCTGGCTCATTGGAGTCCACATTCTCTCCTTTTTCTATTGTGGATCACGGATTTATATTTCAAACCACTTCAGATACTATATCCTCTTGAAAATGAGAGTCGAGAACGCGAAATGGACATTTAAAGTGACTTTTATCTCCACGACAATACATCGGTGACACACTTAGCTACTGAGCTAACGTGATAGCATCGTTCTCAAATGCAGATAGAAACAAAATAAATAAATCCCTGACTGGAAGGATCGACAGAAGATCAACAATACTATTAAACCATGTACATGTAACTACACGGTTAAAAATTCTCAGCCTGGTAAGGCTTAACAATGCTGTTGCTAACGACGCAAAGGGTAATTTAGCAACTTAGCAACCGGACCTCACAGAACTATGATAAAAAAAATTAGCGCTCCACCTACGCCAGCCAGCCCTCATCTGCTCATCAACAGCCGTGCTCACCTGCATTCCAGCGATCGACGGCGCGACGAAGGACTTCATCCGTGGGTTTGGCGGCAAGCATCGGCTAGGCGTAGTAAGTAGTCCTTGTTGTGTTGCTGTAAGTATTGTACTTAGCCGCTAATACACCGATCGATCCCACCAACAACGTTCTTCTTTGCAGCCTCCATTGTTCATTAAACAAATTGCAAAAGATTCACCAACACAGATGTCCAGAATACTGTGGAATTTTGTCGAAGAAAACAAGAGGTTTTTATATCGGGTCAGATGGGGTACAACCACTTCTGTGGATTTTGTGACGTCACGCGCATAAATCATATCCAAAGGAGTTTTTCAACCGGAAGTGTGGCAGGAATTTTAAAATGTCACTTTATAAGTTAACCCGGCCGTATTGGCATGTGTTGCAATGTTAAGATTTCATCATTGATATATAAACTATCAGACTGCGTGGTCGGTAGTAGTGGCTTTCAGTAGGCTTTTAAATGTCACAAAACGTTAAGCATGTTGCTACAATCCATCCATCCATTTTCTACCGCTTGTCCCTTTCGGGGTCGCGGGGGGTGCTGGAGCCTATCTCAGCTGCATTCGGGCGGACAAGTCGCCAAAAAAAAGGAAAAACCTTTTTTACCTTGTGTCTGCGAATATTTGTGGCATTTTTATTTTTTTGCATTCTGGGATCACCTTTCAGTCACCACTAGCGTTAGCACAAACTAGCAGGGTGAGGCATAGGCGCCGATCCCGTGGGTGCTCGGGCCCCGAAGTGGGATTGATGGCAACTTTCAATCTCTAAAGTCATTTTTGAAAAATCAATCTGGATGTTGTTAATATTGTAGTGAGTTTGGTTCGTTTTACATAATTATAAATCACATATAGTTTACATCATGTATCATATAGTTTTCTTTTACCAAAGCCTAACCAAAATGTCATTGTGTCTTATGCTGAACTAATGACACAATCATCTTGACTTTCAACACACTACACACAAGCGAATGAAGTCCATACTTAGTCAACAGCCATACATGTCTGTGGAGGGGGGCGTGGCCTGCGGGCCTGCGGGCCTGCAGCGAAGCGGGGTGTGCCAGGACCGGCTTCGAGATCAGCGACAGGTGCGTAGATGGCCCACCTGGGCCTGGTTATCTAATCACCTGTCGCTCTGTTAAAAGGCAGCAGCCGGGGAGGAGAGAGGTGGTGGAGCCGTGAGCGAGAGCGAGCCACAAAAAGACCATTGCTGGAAAGCACATGAGAGACTTTATTCAGAAAATAAAACAGTGTTGTAACCCAGATCCGGGCTCGTGTGGCGATGTTTGGTGGTCCGAGGAACCCCGAGGAGAGAAACCTCCACAAAGTCACACTAAGGGTGGCAGTATGAACAATGCCAACACTGTCATAAACATGTGCCATATAGTGAAACCACACTAAACAACAACAACAAACACATTATGGAAGAACAGATTCCCAGAATTCCCTGCAGCGCCAACTCTTCCGGGACGCTACAATATAAACAAAGGCCATTGGTGGATCTACACCTAACATCCACTGTAATGATACCACGTACAATAGCGTAATCTAGTCAACACTACTATGACTACATCGATATTTTTTTAAATTATTTTATATTTTTTATATTATGTTTATAAACTCAGGAATATGTCCCTGAACACACGAGGACTTTAAATATGACCAATGTATGATCCTGTAACTACTTGGTATCGGATTGATACCCAAATTTGTGGTATCATCCAAAACTAATGTAAAGCATCCAAACAACAGAAGAATAAGTGAGTATTACATTTTAACAGAAGTGAAGATAGAACATGTTAAAAGAGAAAGTAAGCAGATATTAACAGTCAATGAACAAGTAGATTAATAATTCATTTTCTACCACTTGTCCTTAATAATGTTGACAAAATAATAGAATGATAAATGACACAATATGTTACTGCATATGTCAGCAGCTAAATTAGGAGCCTTTGTTTGTTTACTTACTACTAAAAGACAAGTTGTCTTGTACGTTCACTATTTTATTTAAGGACAAACTTGCAATGAGAAACATGTTTAATGTACCCTAAGTTTTTTTTGTTAAAATAAAGCCAATAATGACATTTTTTGTGGTCCCCTTTATTTAGAAAAGTACCGAAAAGTACCAAAATACTTTTGGTACCGGTACCAAAATACACACACACCGAGCACCCACTGGCAGAAATGTAGATCGGCGCCTATGGTGTGAGGTGATCTTTCACCGGCTTGTGTCCCATTAGTGACACATTACTCCTTCGCTGTAATAAAGGTGCGCTTTGGCATCTTTTTTCCCCAACAGGTCTGGTCTCAACACAATTAAAGTCTTATAGCCCACTTCGTTGATAGAATCCTCGAAATGAAGGTGCCTTTCAACCCGAAGCTTTACAGCAAGATTGTGAGAGTTTGGACAAATTTGAAGCGTTTCTGACGACACAAAGTAATCTCTGAGACACGCCGGCATAGCTCCGACTAGCGCAAGGTACGGTAATTGTGGAAATAAACGAGTTAGAAGTGTCGCTAGCCATTAAAGCTAACAACAACGACGCCGAATCAGCAATGCCCGCCATTTTTTGAAGAGGGACCTGACAAAGAGGGAGGCACAAACAAAGTTACAATAATAATTACAACAAGACAATACAACAGCAGTCATACCACAACAGGTCAAAAATTATTTAAAACAATGAAGTAATAATTCAATTTAAAAGTAAGTACATTGCCCAAGAGAACTGTTTTCTCGATCATTTAAAAAGGACTTAAACTCCGCCAAAGTGATCAATTCTGGTAGCCTCAGATCCTTCTGGATGTCATTCCATGACCAGGCAGCAGCACTTTATTACAAGCGAGCATCATTATACAGGACTGCAGTTCCTGGAGGAGGTCATGTCAAGAAAATGAGGCACTCCTAACTTGGAGTAGCCAAACCATCAGTTTTATATTCTTCCTTCCTGTCTGTGTGTGTGTGTGTGTGTGTGTGTGTGCTAAGTCAGGACAGCACACCCATGTCATGATCCGTGGTCCGGATCATGTTTTCGTTATGTTCTGTTAGTTTGACTACAATAGTTCCTGTTTTTTGTGCACTCTTGTTTGTTTTGGTTGCCATGGTTGCGTATGATTTTTACCTGCCCCTGTTTTTTCGGGACGCTCACCTGGCTCTAATCAAGAGACACTATTTAAGCCTGCTTTTGCCAGTCAGTCGGCCTGGCGTCATTGTTCGGTTCATGTCTGATTCCAAGTTTATGCCAAGTGTTCGCTTCATGCCTTGTATACGTAAGTTTTTGTTTGTTCATGCCACAGCTACTAAGTTTTCCTTGTTATAGTTTAAGCTAAGTGTTAGTTTAGCTCCAAGTTCGATCAGCGCGTTGTGCCTTCGCCTTGTTTTCCGTTTTTTGTAGTACTTTGAGTTTTCAGGAAGATTAATAAATATGTTCCTACCTGCAAGCCCTGTCCGGAATAGTCCGTTTGCATCCCGGGAGAACAAACCTCGCAGTAAGCTGCAAAACCAACGTCGTGACAACCATAAAAGGAGATGTCCGCGTGTTGGAAAACAACAGCTTTAAGTCATAACTTAAATGTTGGCTTTGAGCTAGACAGGTAGTCTCTTCTCAAGGATAGGGCTAACTGTTTTTAACTTTTTAACTGCTTTTTATCTAACAAATTGTTCTAAAGATAATTTGCAATTGCCTTTTCAATGTATATTTTACCTCTGTTTTAAATGTTATGTTTTAATCTGTCTTTTGCCTGCATTTCTTTGTGGTGGTCAGCCCTTTATTCTTCAACTGTGGCTGTTTTTAAAGGGCTTCATAAATAAAGTGGGTATGGTATGGTATGGTGTCACTTTTGCATTCCACAATTAGGGCCTCTTTCCTACGTAAAGTGATCCAATCCACCTGCGAATGTCAAACTAAGGGGCCTTAATGAAATTCCACTATTTAATTAAACTTGGTGGTTTGCTTTCTCCAAGATGGATATACACATTCACCATGTGCATATGAGTTGATTAATTCACTTCAATATCATCAAAATGGCAACGCTCTATGGCTTCCAGCGGCACGGAAAATCAATGATTGAAGCGTACAAGTAGGGTCGCAAGTCGAGGCGTTGGTAAAGATACTTGACATGAAGGAACTCTGCTTTCTTGTGAACTGATCATCTTTTGTGAAGCCAGAGTGGTTGCGAAAAAGGGACGACAACAACAAAAGCATTTGTTCATTGCAATTTCATCATTACACTAATGTTCCATTTCACTATAACAGCCTTGCTGTTGTCCTAATGATGGTTTTGTCAAGGCCGATGTGCTGGTTAGCAGCTAGGAAAAAAATAAACTTCTAGCTCACTGCCGCCATTAATGAGGAAAGCAGAATGTAATTTTATGCCTCCTGGACACGAAAGTAATACGACCTGCATCATTATAAGACCTTTAAGGTGGATCACTCACAGTGTCTCTCCTTCATTAGGTACTAGCGCAATGAAACCCACTCTGCCTGCCATTATTCCATTTTTATAAGTGGTTAGATCAAGAGCTTTGTGTTATTATGAAAAGTCAACCTCTATGATTCAATGTGGCCATATTGTGTCTCACAGAGCCATTGTCTATTTTCACTTGACTGGCATCTTTTTAAAGACAACAATGCTGACTTTAATAAAAGTGTATTCATTCGACAATATGGTTCCCATTGTGGTTAGAATAGGCAAATTAGGAAACCAAAAATATGAGTATTGTTAACATATTATCCGATACTAATGCCTGGGGATGGGTACCTTTTATCCATACTGATACTAAAATACCACTTTTGCCTTGTCTACTTTGGTGGGTCGTCAAGTTTTAATAAATGTTAAAGGCCTACTGAAACCTACTACTACCGACCACGCAGTCTGATAGTTTATATATCAATGATGAAATCTTAACATTGCAACACATGCCAATACGGCCGGGGTAGATTAGTAAAGTGCAATTTTAAATTTCCCGCGAAATATCCTGCTGATAACGTCTCGGTATGATGACGTTTGCGCGTGACGTCACGGATTGCAGCGGACATTTTGGGACACCATTGTGGCCAGCTATTAAGTCGTCTGTTTTCATCGCAAAATTCCACAGTATTCTGGACATCTGTGTTGGTGAATCTTTTGCAATTTGTTTAATGAACAATGGAGATAGCAAAGAAGATAGCTGTAGGTGGGAAGCGGTGTATTAGCGGCCGGCTGCAGCAACACAAACACGTAGCCGGTGTTTCATTGTTTACATTCCCGAACGATGACAGTCAAGCTTTACCATTGGCCTGTGGAGAACAACAGAGACTTACCAGGAGGACTTTGAGTTGGATACGCAGACGCGGTATCGTGAGTACGCAGCTGCGGCTTCCAAACATTTGATCGCTTGCCCGTACGTGCGTGCCGCTATGTGCATGTCACGTACGTAACTTTGGGGAAATATATGTGTTGTATGAACTTTGCGGAGGTGAACGTTACTTTGGGCTGTGGGATTGAGTGTGTTGTGCGGGTGTTTGAGTTGTATCGGCGGGTTATATGGACAGGAGGTGTTTGTTATGTAGGATTCATTTGTGGCATATTAAATATAAGCCTGGTTGTGTTGTAGCTAATAGAGTATATATATGTCTTGTGTTTATTTACTGTTTTAGTCATTCCCAGCTGAATATCAGGTCCCACCCGCCTCTCACAGCATCTTCCCTATCTGAATCGCTTCCACTGCCCTCTAATCCTTCACTCTCACTTTCCTCATCTACAAATCTTTCATCCTCGCTCAAATTAATGGGGAAATCGTCGCTTTCTCGGTCCGAATCGCTCTCGCTGCTTGTGGCCATGATTGTAAACAATGTGCAGATGTGAGGAGCTCCACAACCTGTGACGTCACGCTACTTTCGGTACAGGTAAGGCTTTTTTATCAGCGACCAAAAGTTGCAAACTTTATTGTTGATGTTCTCTACTAAATCCTCTCAGCAAAAATATGGCAATATCGCGAAATGATCAAGTATGACACATAGAATGGATTTGCTATCTCCGTTTAAATAAGAAAATCTCATTTCAGTAGGCCTTTAATTGTTTCTTATAATACAATCTATTGTTTGTATACTAACATACAAATGTATACCAGTGAGCTGATGATGTTAATTGTGCTGTTCAGTTGTCATATTTGTAGTATAATTTGGAAGTATTACCGTAGATTTTGCATGCAGTTGCAATTCCAAGACCCTAGATGGCAGTAGTGTATAGGCTGCGATGTGTTGCCTCGCTAGGAAGTAGTCTTTGCCATTTAGCCGAATGTGCCAGACTCGTCTTATGTTTCACCCTACAAGGTGTTACATCTTAGTTGTAGTCTTACCGTATTTTCATCTTTCATCTTCAAAGACGCTTTCTGACAGTCGCTTCCGGATGCGCTGTTTTGTGGGCGGTCTTATTTACGTGGCTCAACTTCGGCAGCGTCTTCTCCCCGTCATATTTGTTGTAGCGGTGTAGCGTGCAAGGACGGGAGTGGAAGAAGTGTCAAAAGATGGTGCTAACTGTTTTAATGACATTCAGACTCTTCAATCAATAACGGAGCAGCATCTCCTCATCCGGAAACAACAACACCGGAAATGTGAAAAAATGTCAGACCGGAACTCTCTAATAACTAAAGTTCCTTGGGTAAATAATGTAAAATCACTACACCGGTATGTTTTAGCGCTTTCATGGCGAGTTTACTGACAGATATAAGTAAGGGCTTTACACTACTTTATATTAGAAATGGCAACAGCGGAGGATGAATGTCACATAACAAGAAGATAGAGAAAAAGAAGAAGCTTATCGACTACAGTGTCGTCAAGGACTACAAAGGCGGACGCGCGAAAATGTTCAGGACTTATGCAGATCCCAAATACAGATCAGCAGGTACCAGAATGTCAGAAAAATCGCTTTTGCCTAATATTGCGAAACAAAACAGTAGATAATATGTCTTACCTTATACACACACCATAATAATACTTGTATGTTGAAGCCCAAAGCGGTGGGGCATCATAGCTTACCAAAGTCTGCGAGAGGCAATGATGAGAGATATAGCAGATTAGTCTCGCTTAACAAGTGGTTGGCTAGCTACTGTAGGACGCAGGGACTAACGTTTATTGATAACTGGCCCTCTTTCTGGGGCAAACCAGGCTTGCTGATGAGAGACGGCCTTCACCCTAACCAGGAAGGCGCCATCATCCTGTCTAGAAACATAGACTACTATTTAAGTCTCACTTGACTGACTACACTAGAGCAAGCCCGGTCACAGGCAATTACAATGTCTGTTAGTCCGGGTGAGGAGTCAGTTAAGCTAGAACTAGCCAGCGCCAGGCTGGATAATCCATGTACGCATAGCAATTCTCTTAGAATAATACACAATTCACATAATGTTTTTTCTGTTGTGTCTGTGTCAGAGGTGGACATGCATTCTACTGAGGTGGCAAATTATGATATGTCCAGTCTATTGCAGCACCAAGCAAACAATCGGAAAATTCCCGTCATATCAATTCCTAGATATGGTCGAAACTATTTAAAGTGCACTACGCATAATAAACGCAACATTGTTAATATTGCCACTACGGATAATCTTAACAAAAACTCGTCAAAACAGCCCAATACCTATAATATGGGCTTTTTAAACATAAGATCATTGTCTCCCAAGGCGTTATTGGTTAATGAGGTCATTAGAGACAACAATCTTAACGTCATTGGTCTTAGCGAAACCTGGCTCAAACCGGACGAATTTTTTGCGCTCAATGAGGCATCTCCTCCTAACTATACGAATGCGCATGTTGCCCGCCCTCTTAAAAGGGGAGGGGGTGTCGCACTAATATACAATGAAAATTTCAACCTTACCCCTAACCTAAATAATAAATATAAATCGTTTGAGGTGCTTACTATGAGGTCCGTCACACCGCTACCTCTCGACCTGGCTGTTATCTACCGCCCCCCTGGGCCCTATTCGGACTTTATCAGTGAATTCTCAGAGTTCGTTGCTGATCTAGTGACGCACGCCGACAATATAATCATAATGGGGGACTTTAATATCCATATGAATACCCCATCGGACCCTCAGTGCGTGGCGCTCCAAACCATAATTGATAGCTGTGGTCTTACACAAATAATACATGAACCCACGCATCGCAACGGTAATACAATAGATCTAGTGCTTGTCAGGGGTGTCACCACCTCCAAAGTTATGATACTTCCATATACTAAAGTAATGTCCGATCATTACCTTATAAAATTTGAAGTTTTGACTCTTTGTCAACAAGCTAATAATAATAATAACTGCTATAGCGGCCGCAACATTAATGCTGCCACAACGATGACTCTTGCTGACCTACTGCCTTCGGTAATAGCACCATTCCCAAATTATGTCGGCTCTATTGATAAACTCACTAACAACTTTGACGATGCCTTGCGCGAAATTATTGATAGTATAGCACCGCTAAAGCAAAAAAGGGCCCCTAAAAGGCGCACCCCATGGTTTACAGAAGAAATTAGAGCTCATAAATTATCATGTAGAAAACTGGAACGCAAATGGCGCGCGACTAAACTTGAGGTTTTCCATCAAGCATGGAGTGATAGTTTAATAACTTATAAACGCATGCTTACCTTAGCTAAAGCTAAATACTACTCAAATCTCATCCGCCTCAACAAAAACGATCCTAAATTTCTGTTTAGTACAGTAGCATCGCTAACCCAACAAGGGACTCCTCCCAGTAGCTCCACCCACTCGGCAGATGATTTTATGAATTTCTTTAATAAGAAAATTGAACTCATTAGAAAGGAGATTAAAGACAACGCATCCCAGCTACAACTGGGTTCTATTAACACAAATACGACTGTATATACGACGGACACTGCCCTCCAAAATAGTCTCTCTATTTTTGATGAAATAACATTAGAGGAATTATTACAGCGTGTAAGTGGGATAAAACAAACAACATGTTTACTTGACCCACTTCCTGGGAAACTTATCAAGGAACTGTTTGTATTATTAGGTCCATCAGTGTTAAATATTATAAACTTATCACTTTCCTCTGGCACTGTTCCCCTAGCATTCAAAAAAGCGGTTATTCATCCTCTGCTCAAAAGACCTAACCTCGATCCTGACCTCATGGTAAACTACCGACCGGTCTCCCACCTTCCGTTTATTTCCAAAATTCTCGAAAAAACTGTTGCACAGCAGCTAAATGAACACTTAGTGACTAACAATCTCTGTGAACCTTTTCAATCCGGTTTCAGGGCAAATCACTCTACGGAGACAGCCCTCGCAAAAATGACTAATGATCTATTGCTAACGATGGATTCTGATGCGTCATCTATGTTGCTGCTTCTTGATCTTAGCGCCGCTTTCGATACCGTCGATCATAATATTTTATTAGAGCGTATCAAAACACGTATTGGTATGTCAGACTTAGCCTTGTCTTGGTTTAACTCTTATCTTACTGACAGGATGCAGTGCGTCTCCCATAACAATGTGACCTCGGACTATGTCAAGGTAACGTGCGGAGTTCCCCAGGGTTCGGTTCTTGGCCCTGCACTCTTTAGTATTTACATGCTGCCGCTGGGTGACATCATACGCAAGTACGGTGTTAGCTTTCACTGTTATGCTGATGACACTCAACTCTACATGCCCCTAAAGCTGACCAACACGCCGGACTGTAGTCAGCTGGAGGCGTGTCTTAATGAAATTAAACAATGGATGTCCGCTAACTTTTTGCAACTCAACGCTAAGAAAACGGAAATGCTGATTATCGGTCCTGCTAGACACCAACATCTATTTAATAATACCACCTTAACATTTGACAACCAAACAATTAAACAAGGAGACTCGGTAAAGAATCTGGGTATTATCTTCGACCCAACTCTCTCGTTTGAGTCACACATTAAGAGTGTTACTAAAACGGCCTTCTTTCATCTCCGTAATATCGCTAAAATTCGTTCCATCTTGTCCACTAGCGACGCTGAGATCATTATTCATGCGTTCGTTACGTCTCGTCTCGATTACTGTAACGTATTATTTTCGGGCCTCCCTATGTCTAGCATTAAAAGATTACAGTTGGTACAAAATGCGGCTGCAAGGCTTTTGACAAAAACAAGAAAGTTTGATCATATTACGCCTATACTGGCTCACTTGCACTGGCTTCCTGTGCACTTAAGATGCGACTTTAAGGTTTTACTACTTACGTATAAAATATTACACGGTTTAGCTCCAGCCTATCTCGCCGATTGTATTGTACCATATGTCCCGACAAGAAATCTGCGTTCAAAGAACTCCGGCTTATTAGTGATTCCCAGAGCCAAAAAAAAGTCTGCGGGCTATAGAGCGTTTTCTATTCGGGCTCCAGTACTCTGGAATGCCCTCCCGGTAACAGTTAGAGATGCTACCTCAGTAGAAGCATTTAAGTCCCATCTTAAAACTCATTTGTATAATCTAGCCTTTAAATAGACCCCCCCTTTTTTAGACCAGTTGATCTGCCGTTTCTTTTCTTCTCTCTTCTCCCCTGTCCCTTGCGAGGGGGAGTCGCATAGGTCCGGTGGCCATGGATGAAGTGCTGGCTGTCCAGAGCCGGGACCCCGGGTGGACCACTAGCCTGTGCATCGGTTGGGGACATCTCTGCGCTGCTGACCCGTCTCCGCTCGGGATGGTTTCCTGTTGGCCCCGCTGTGGACTGGACTCCCGCTGATGTGTTGGATCCACTGTGGACTGGACTTTCACAATGTTATGTCAGACCCACTCGACATCCGTTGCTTTCGGTCTACCCTAGAGGGGGGGGGGTTACCCACATATGCGGTCCTCTCCAAGGTTTCTCATAGTCATTCACCGACGTCCCACTGGGGTGAGTTTTTCCTTGCCCGTATGTGGGCTCTGTACCGAGGATGTCGTTGTGGCTTGTACAGCCCTTTGAGACACTTGTGATTTAGGGCTATATAAATAAACATTGATTGATTGATTGATTGAAAGTCGTACTAAAACATTTCGATAGATTTTTGAGCGCCGTGTGTAATGTTCTATATTTTCAATGGAACGTATAAAATGTTGCTGTTGTTTACTTAACCTCTTAAGGCCCAAGCTGTTTGTTTAAATGTTTTTTTTATTTCTCTTTGTTATTTGGGCTTATTGGACCCTAGTTAGAATAAAAACTAAGAATCATCTGTTGATATGATGTACTTAGTCCATAAGTAACAAATGTGTACTTCATGTTTAGGGACAATTCTTATTTTTACACTTTTTTTTCCAAATTCCATTGTATGTTATACTCTTGTGACACCACCAGATGGCAATATAAGTGTCCACATAAGCGGCCATAAGACCCCAATTCAGTAGTGTACACAATTTTGGAAATAAGAGCTAAAAGGTGCTGTCCACGCATGTGGCCACTAAGGCCTTTAGTTAAGTCATATTGCCATTATAGTGCATCCTACACGTATCTCTTATGCTTGACTGCCATCTACTGGTCACACTTGTCATTACACCATGTACCAAATAAAATTGCTTCTAGGTGGGTAAGCAAAACCAGAATTATTCCGTACATTAGGCGCACCGGGTTATAAGGTGCACTGTCGAGTTTTGACGGGAAAAAAATTATTTTAAGAGCGCCTTATAGTCCGGTAAATGCGATAATCTAGCTACTGTACTATTTTGGCCGATATTGAGCTTTTATATAGTATTACTCATAAATAACATTGAATCCCAACTATGACCTGCTGTGGAATTTTTAACGAATCCATAGTATATTCCCGACCAGACTTTCTACCAAACATTCACATCATAAGCACAAGCTACCACAAAATTTCCCAGTGCAGTGTTTCGCATTAGAGTTGCTTAGTTTGTGTACAGTTCCTACAAATGAGGCAAAAGCGGGGACAATTATTAATACCCTTTAAAAAGTCCACGTTGAAAAAACAGATCCAACGGATTGTTGTTTTTTCCTGCTAAGGGAATGACAGAAGGTGGGGAAAACAATGAAGATTTAATTAGGACATCATTCACGAAAACTACCTTTCCACGGAGACGGAAGGAAGGCTTTCAGTATTAAGTGGGGGGAGCTCCGACTTTATAACAGCGGTTGATTTATAAAACTGCAGTGCAAGGATGTGAATTATGTTTAAGGTTACAAAACAGCCTCACACTTGATATTATTTGTGGTGTTATATATTCATTGCCATAACACTCTTCGAGAGACAACATTTTGCTTTTTAAGAATTTTTCAACTGCTGAATATTTAAATAGCTAACATTTGATCGCTGGCTATTGAACTCCTCACCGAGATCGTGCAGAATCTTAAACTTGCCGCTGGCAAAAAGAGGAGGTCAGCTATGATTTTATTTTATTATTTTATTTTTTTCCTTGACCACTAACAATTTCCTATCTGGCGTTTATACAGTGGGAGGCACTAAGCTGGCACCCTGTGTCATGGCTGAGGTGGCCGAGCTGCAACAGCTGGAATTCAAGCTGCCGTGCCTTCAGGGGGAAGCTTCTGCCGCACAGAACATCGATAGAATTAGCCAAACTGTAAAAAAAAATCCTATTTTTATGGTTAATTTACTCTAAATGTCTACTGTAATTTTCCTATTTTTTTTAAATAGTTTATAAAACTGTAGAATTGAAGACATTATCTGTAAATAAACAATCCGCCTGTTATTTTAAGTAATATGCCAGTAATGACAAACTATGTATATTTCTATTTTTTTTACAGAAAAATACCAAATTAATTATACATAGCATTTTCTGTTTTCTTAAATTACTTTCAAATTCATGTAAAATTAAAGTAATCATCTTTCATTGAATATGTAGCTTGTTATATGAAAGTCTATGTTCATACTAACAATCAGGGGTGTCAAACTCAAATACAGAGTGGGCCAAAATTAAAAACTGAACAAAGCCGCGGGCCAAGGTTGAACAAATTAACATTTAACGTACTCTAAGAGCTATCGTCACGTCCGCTTTTCATCCATTCTAACATCGTTCAGACCCAGTCACAAGATATGTGCGGCTTCCGTACGCACACACGAGCGAATGCAACGCATACTTCATTAACAGCGATACAGGTTACACCAGGGGTGGGCAATTAATTTTTACCGTGGGCCGCATGAGCAACCCGAGCACTGCTGGAGGGCCACATCGACAATATTTCAATTAAATTTTGCTCAATATTATTTTTGATATATACCGTAAGATAAATAATAATAATAATAATAATAATTAATAATAATAGTAATTCTTCAACATAGTGTGTGTAACAGCTTTCCATGACTAATATAAATAAATTAACATTAATAATATATGACAGTAAAATAAGCACACGTATGACTGAGGAGTCATAGTGTAACTTTGTGTGGTGTTTGAGTTGTCCGACTTTTTGTGTGGCCATAAACGCACCAGTGGTTTAGTGGTATGCGTGTTGGTGACAGATGACAAGTTGGTTTTGGCCTGGTTTGTACGGCAGAAAATGACTAGTTTTTCCAGATAGAAGTTTTTTACTCATGTTTTTGGTGTGGTTATGTCCGAATATAAACAGTTTTGCTCAATAAAGTGATCGATATAAATCCTGTCCTCGAAGCATCTCGATAGACGTTACAATAATTGAACGGTGTTCAATTGAACGGTGTTGACGAACACCGTTACGGCCGCTTGTTGTCACTGTCACTCAAAGTTGCATTGCAAAATTACACAGAATAAATGTGTTTATTTTGTTTAGAATTCAGATGGGTTTGATTTGGTGCGCGGCATTAATTTGCTGTGCGCAGCGGACGCTTGAGCAGTGCGCAATTGCGCAGGCGCGCACCTTAGAGGGAACGTTGCTTGGCAGTCCATGTCTTGTTGGAAACACGCCATTCCTCATCAACTTTTCTCTTTTTAGCGTCTCGGGTGTAAACCGTGCATCACTTGTCGCTGTGCACCTTCACTCGCAGGTTACACACGGACATACGCCCTTAAATAATAATTTTCAAAATAAAAGCAGCACAGTTGTATTGCGCGCACGACATAGATGTTTTTTTAACTCTATTTTGTAATTTGTGATTGCAGCTGTTCACATTCACTCACAATCACGCACATGCATACGTCCACACGGAAGTAATACAAATAACACTTTTCAAAACAAAAGTAGCACCGTTGTATTGCACACTCGACATAGATACTTTTTTAAATTTATTTTGTAATTTATAATTGGCCTAACGCGGGCCGGACGGGGACGCACAAAGGGCCGGATGCGGCCCGCGGGCCGCAGAATGCCCAGGTCTGGGTTACACTGAGGGTGCCAGTATAAAAAACTTTAACACTGTTAGAAATATACGCCACACTGTGAATCCACACCAAACAAGAATGGCAAACACATTTCGGGAGAACATCCGCACCGTAACACAACAGAACAAATACCCAGAATCCTTTGCAGCACTAACTCTTCCGGGACGCTACAAAATACACCCCCGCTACACCCCCCCCCCCCCCCACACACACACACACCTTGTGGCGTCCCGGAAGAGTTAGTGCTGCAAAGGGTTCTGGTTTGGTGAGGATTCACAGTGTGGCGTATATTTCTAACAGTGTTAAAGTTTTTTATTCGGCTACCCTCAGTGTAACCTGTATCGCTGTTGATCGGCGGGCCAGCTTTAGTGTTAATTTGATATCGCCTCAAGGGCGGCCCAAATTTGGCCCGCGGGCCAGAGTTTGATACCCATGCTGTAGAATAAAGGTATTTTTCTGCAGTACTGTTTGCATCGTCACTTTATTAAAGGTGGTTGATCTTAACAATTCAGAAAAAATCGGTAAAATAATGGCATTTTTCTGTGGAACTGCCAGCATTGTCACTTCATTAAAGGTGTTTGATCGAATTAATTTGGAAAAACTCTGTAGAATAAAGGTATTTTTCTGCAGAACTGTTTGCATCGTCCCTTTATTAAAGGTGGTTGATCTTAATAATTTAGTAAAAATCTGTAAAATTACGATATTTCTCCGCAAAACGTTTCATGAACATTTCTGTAAATATAATGTTTTTGATCATTATTTGGTTTACAATGTTTTACTTTAATTTTATGGTTTTCATTTGGCAGCCGTAGTGCATGCTAGTGGCTACTACTAATTTACTATTGTAGAGGGAGGCAGAAGCAGTTTTCGGTGAGTTTTTTTTGGCAGGGGTTTCTAAACTGTCGTTTATAAGGGGTCTAGAAATGTGAAGCTTTACCACGCACAGCTACACTATATTGCCAAAAGTATTTGGCCACCCATCCAAATGATGGTGTCCTAATCACTTGGTCACAGGTGTATAAAATCAAGCACTTTGGCATGGAGACTGTTTTTAAAAAACATTTGTGAAAGAATGGGCCGCTCCAGTGTGGAACTGTCATTGGATGCCACCTGTGCAACAAATCCAGTCGTGAAATGTCCTCGCTCCTAAATATTCCAAAGTCACCTGTCGGCTTTATTATAAGAAAATGGAAGAGTTTGGGAACAACAGCAACTCAGCCACCAAGTGGTAGGCCACGTAAACTGACAGAGAGGGGTCAGTTTGGAGCGGGCCCCTTCCTCTTTCAACATGACTGTGCACCAGTGCACAAAGCAAGGTCCATAAAGACATGGATGACAGAGTCTGGTGTGGATGAACTTGACTGGCCTGCACAGAGTCCTGACCTGAACCCGATAGAACACATTTGGGATGAGAGCCAGGCCTTCTCGACCAACATCAGTATGTGACTTCACCAATGCGCTTTTGGAAAAATGGTCGAAAATTCCTATAAACACACTCCGCAACCTTGTGGACAGCCTTCCCAGAAGAGTTGAAGCTGTAATAGCTGCAAAAAGGTGGACTGACATCATATTGAACCCTGTGGGTTAGGAATAGGATGGCACTTCAAGTGCATACAGTATGTGAGTCAAGGCAGGTGACCAAATACTTTTGGCAATATAGTGTATCCAACACAGCTGCTTTAAGCTGGACGAACGATAAAGTCTTTTGAATGGCTATTTCACATAAACAACTAGTCCTAATTTGCAGAATCGTATAAAATAGGCATGTTCCGATCAGGGTTTTATGCTGCCGAAGTGAAAGTGAGATCGGCTAATACCAATACCGATCACGGGTATTACCGTAATTTATTTTGTTTATTATGGTCAGTACTATTGACAGTTTAACAATATCAATGCAATATTTAAACTACCGTATTTTCCGG
>NC_084732.1:82093613-82112792 GCF_033978785.1 Entelurus aequoreus
AAGAGAAAAGTTGATGAGGAATGGCGTGTTTTCAACAAGACATGGACTGCCAAGCAACGTTCCCTCTAAGGTGCGCGCCTGCACAATTGCGCACTGCTCAAGCGTCCTCTGCGCACAGCAAATATATGCCGCGCACCAAATCAAACCCATCTGAATTCTAAACAAAATAAACACATTTATTCATGCTAAGGGCGCCGTCCATCAGGGGGCGCCAAGCCAGTGCCACAAATGTTGGAGAAAAAAAAAAAAAAATAGTTGGTACTATTACTTCTAAATACAAAAAATAATCCCACATTAATTAAAATGCAAAGTAAAGCCTATTTAATATAAATATTATTTGTTACAACATTACGCCCCCCCCCCCCCCCATCCCCCCCGCACGGTGCGCCCCCTCCCTTCCCGTATCATGACTCTTACCACATCAAAAAATCAACACAAGATGTCAAAACGGCCAAAACTGTCAGGTGCCCAGGGAAGAAAAAATAGAAAAGAAGAGGAGGAGAAACGAGAAAAAGACAGAGGTAGCAGGTAGGTAACGTTAGCCTACATGAAATTATTTGTCTGTTACAGAATGTGATAGTAACCTGGCTAGCATTAAGCTAATGTTACATGATTCGGCAATTGCTAATCAATAAATAGCGAGTTCTGATTTAACGTCGGGTTAATATTGTGGAGGGGGCTAAATTGTTATGGAAAATAATAATGTAACGTTAGGTAATTACAGTTGATCCCACCTTACATTCCTAGATCTTTTAAGCAGGTGTTTTTTGTTTACATTGTTATTGCCTTCTGGTTAGCTAATGTTTGCCCTGCAGGTAATAGTCACTTTTCCACCCCTTTCTATATTAGGGTATAGTTGTAAGCCTAGTTGTTAAAGTGCACATCGTTAATGTTAATTAAGCAATATCACATGAGAGGGAATGCTGTTTTTTAATCTGAGCACTGCTGTGATTCGGTTAAAGATAATCATAACATAACATTCTCATATATTATGTTAATTTGCTTTCTTTAAGTAAAAAAAAAGGTCAAAGACAAAGCTATTCGGTTTCTTGTGAGTATATACACTTCACTGCCCATGTGGGGGGGGGGGGCGCCACCTAAATCTTGCCTAGGGCGCCAGATTGGTTAGGGCCAGGCCTGCCGGTATCGATTCGGAAATAGCTACCGTATTGGTTCCATCCCTGCCCAGAGCAACTCTGTGCCTTGCAGCATTGGAGCTCTGTGCCCTCATTCGGCGTGACTCGGGCTTATCGGAAATAACAGCGAAATAAAAGGCCAAGCGAGCGGAGGCGGGAGGCTTCCTTCCCCCTCCCTGCGCCAAATGAACTTTTACAGCCTCGCAAAGTGCCGATGATTTCAGGTGAGATGTTACAGCTCGTGTCTCCAAGGAGCACCTGGCTGCTTTCCTCTCCTTCTTCCGAGATGCTTCATTTATTTAAAGGCGGCGGGGGTTTTTTTTTTTTTTTGGGGGGGGGGGGGTTTGGACACGAAATGATGAAATAAAAGTCTTTATTTCCATGCCAGCGCAGCTGCAGGGGAACTGATGCCTTTTCCAGTCGACTACATGCGACTGCTCGTTTAGGGCTCTCTCTAATCAAGCTGCGCTTGTGTTGCGGCGCGCTAACCGCGCACGACACAAGACATTTGCTCTGATTTTGCACGGCGAACTACTTCCTGTTGCGGATGCTAACGCAAAGCAACATTAAAAAGAAAAAAAAGCGCGTGTGTTCCTACAGCCACAGAGCCTGTTGTAGTGCAGTCGGGCGGGATCACTGGTTTTTTTTTGCCGCATTCCTCACTTCATGTGCGAGTAAAGAATGCACAGCAGACCTGATAAGTCCAAAAAGGGAATAGATGATTATCATGGCCCCATTCGTCGCAGTTTACCTGACACATGAAACGGGACAAATTAAAAGGGTGCGCTCGCTACTACAGTAGAGTGTTGAATATCTCCAGCTTTGACCACTGCGTCGGTTGTGATGTAGAGAGGCGCTTTCCATCGTTTTCAGCAGACCGCATTGCAAAATTATTAACCCCCCCCCACCTTCCTCTCACGCGAGATCCACCCAGGAATAGGGCCATGTGAATGGTGGTTGTCCTGGATAAATTAGCCAACCCCCACTCCTTAATGCGTCAGTCACACGCAGGATTCTCACAGGAATGAGGCAACAAGTCATCCAAACTCGGTGTACATATTTGGTCGCATATTACATGTCAGATGTGGTGCAATAGTAATAATAATAATAATAATGGATTACATTTTTAGCACTTTTCTGAGAACTCATCAGCTACATTTTATATATATATATATATATATATATATATATATATATATATATATATATATATATATATATATATATATATATATATATATATATAATATATATATATATATATATATATATGTATATATATATATATATATATATGTATATATATATGTATATGTATATATATATATATATATATATATATATATATATATATATATATATATATATATATATATATATATATATATATATATATAGATATATATATATATATATGTATATATATATATATCTATATATATATCTATATATATATCTATATATATATATAGATATATATATATATATATATAGATATATATATATATATATATATATATCTATATATATATATAGATATATATATAGATATATATATAGATATATATATATATACATATATATATATATATATATATATATATATATATATATATATATATATATATATATATATATATATATATATATATATATATATATATATATATATATATATATATATATATATATATATATATATATATATGCAACAAAAAATAAAAATCTATTTTTGGTTAAGGAATCGTTACAAATAAGAATTGCAGTTCATCTGAAAATCTATTTTTTTAGACACCCCTAATATCCATAAAAGTCCACTCCAAGGTTGAAAATGATAACTGCAATGCACTTGGAAAAGTTAAAAAAAATAAAAAATAAAAACAATAAATCTAATTTTTAATTAAGGAATCGTTACAAATAAGAATTGCAGTTAATCTGAAAATCAATTTTTTTAGACACCCCTAACATCCATAAAAGTCCACTCCAAGGTTGAAAATGATAACAACAACATCTTCATTAAATGGCTAAACTGCAATGCATTTGGAAAAGTAAAAAAAATAAAAAATAAAAAAAAATCTATTTTCGATTAAGGAATCGTTACAAATAAGAATTGCAGTTTATCTGAAAATCAATTTTTTTAGACACCCCTAGTATCCATAAAAGTCCACTTCAAGGTTGAAAATGATAACAACAACCTCTTCATTAAATGGCTAAATTGTAATGCACTTGGAAAAGTTAAAAAAAAATAAAATAAAAATAAAAATAAAATAAAAACTATTTTTGATTAAGGAATCGTTACAAATAAGAATTGCAGTTTATCTGAAAATCTATTTTTTTAGACACCCCTAGTATCCATAAAAGTCCACTCCAAGGTTGAAAATGATAACAACAACCTCTTAATTAAATGGCTAAATTGTAATGCACTTGGAAAAGTTAAAAAAATAAAAAATAAAAAAATAAAAAAATCTATTTTTGATTAAGGAATCGCTACAAATAAGAATTGCAGTTAATCTGAAAATCAATTTTTTTAGACACCCTTAATATCCATAAAAGTCCACTCCAAGGTTGAACATGATAACAACAACCTCTTCATAAAATGGCTAAACTGCAATGCACTTGGAAAAGTTGAAAAAATAAATAAATAAAATACAAATCTATTTTTGATTAAGGAATCGTTACAAATAAGAATTGCAGTTAATCTGAAAATCTATTTTTTTTAGACACCCCTAGTATCCATAAAAGTCCACTCCAAGGTTGAAAATGATAACAACAACCTCTTCATTAAATGGCTAAATTGTAATGCACTTGGAAAAGTTTAAAAAAAAAAAAAAAAAAAAATTATGATTAAGGAATCGCTACGAATAAGAATTGCAGTTAATCTGAAAATCAATTTTTTTAGACACCCCTAATATCCATAAAAGTCCACTCCAAGGTTGAAAATGATAACAACAACCTCTTCATTAAATGACTAAACTGCAATGCACTTGGAAAAGTTGAAAAAATAAATGAATAAAATAAAAATCTATTTTTGATTAAAGAATCATTACAAATAAGAATTGCAGTAAATCTGAAAATCTATTTTTTCAGACACCACTAATATCCATAAAATTCCACACCCAGGTAGAAAATGATAACAACCTCTTCAAGTGGCTAAACTGCAATGCACTTGGAAAAGTTAAAAAATATATATAAATAAATAAAAATCTATTTTTGATTAAGGAATCATTACAAATAAGAATTGCAGTTAATCTGAAAATCAATTTTTTTTAGACACCCCTAACATTCATAGAAGTCCACTCCAAGGTTGAAAATGATAACAACAACCTCTTCATTAAAAGGCTAAACTGCAATGCATTTGGAAAAGTTGAAAAAAATAAAAATAAAAAAAAATCTATTTTTGATTAAGGAATCGTTACAAATAAGAATTGCAGTTAATCTGAATATCTATTTTTTCAGAGACCCCTAACATCCATAAAATTCCACTCCCATGTAGAAAATGATAACAACCTCTTCAAGTGGCTAAACTGCAATGCACTTGGAAAAGTTAAAAAAAATATATAAATAAATAAAAATCTATTTTTGATTAAGGAATCATTACAAATAAGAATTGCAGTTAATCTGAAAATCAATTTTTTTTAGACAGCCCTAACATTCATAAAAGTCCACTCCAAGGTTGAAAATGAAAACAACAACCTCTTCATTAAATGGCTAAACTGCAATGCATTTGGAAAAGTAAAAAAAAAAAAAAAAAAAAAAAAAAAAAATCAAATCTATTTTTGATTAAGGAATCATTACAAATAAGAATTGCAGTTAATCTGAAAATCAATTTTTTTTAGACACCCCTAACATCCATAAAAGTCCACTCCAAGGTTGAAAATGATAACAACAACCTCTTCATTAAAAGGCTAAACTGCAATGCACTTGGAAAAGTTAAAAAAAAAATAAATAAAAAAAAACTATTTTTGATTAAGGAATCGTTACAAATAAGAATTGCAGTTAATCTGAAAATCAATTTTTTTAGACACCCCTAGTATCCATAAAAGTCCACTCCAAGGTTGAAAATGATAACAACAACCTCTTCATTAAATGGCTAAACTGCAATGCATTTGGAAAAGTAAAAAAAAAAAAAAAAAAAAAAAAAAATCTATTTTTGATTAAGGAATCATTACAAATAAAAATTGCAGTTAATCTGAATATCTATTTTTTCAGACACCCCTAATATCCATAAAATTCCACTCCCAGGTAGAAAATGATAACAACCTCTTCAAGTGGCTAAACTGCAATGCACTTGGAAAAGGGAAAATACATTTGAAAAAATTATTTTACAAAAATCGAGTGTTTTGTCTCTCAATACTGGTGTAAATTGAATCCAGCGGCCGCGTGGCTTCCAACATTCTTCAGCGCGTCGCTCGCTGCTTTCCTCACACATTTACCATTTTAATTCTCTCTTTGCCTCTTTGATGTTTTCCCCGCGCCCCGCTAATAGTTTACCCCGTGGAGCCGCGGGGCGCTAATAAGGAGTTCGGGTTCACGCCGTGTAATTTACCTGTCACGCGGCCCTTTTTACAAGCCTGCTTCATTTATTCTAATGCGGCGGCGGGCGTACGGGAAGATTACAGGTCGCCTCCATTGTCCGCCGCCAAAAGAGGAATCCATTTCACCGCCAGAGTAAATGTTGGACTCGAGAAGCTCCGAGAGAATAAAAGGACTGAGAACGCACGGGATATTTCCGCTTTTTAACCAGACGGAGCGAGAGCGCACTCAAAAAAAAAAAAAGGCATCCGTGGCTTTAAAATAATCTCCCGATCATCTCCCCCCGCGGCACGTGGCCATCGCCGCCATCGCCGCCATCTTTTTGCGCCGAAGGCCACGCGGACAAAGAGGCCGAGGCGATTATGTGCACGCCGGCTTCCACATTGAGGCCTTTTCACGGCGCGCACAATGGAGGCGACGTGACGGAGATCTCACCGACAAGATGCGGTCTGGACCGGTTTTTGCTGCGACCGAGATACACGACACTACCTGCTGGCGGAGGGAAGTGAATGATATTTATGTAGCGCTTTTCTCAAAGCGCCTTTACATAGCGAAACCCAATACCTAAGTTACATTTAAAGCAGTGTGGGTGGCACTGGGAGCAGGTGGGTAAAGTGTCTTGCCCAAGGACACGACGGCAGTGACTGGGATGGCGGAAGCGGGGATCGAACCTGGAACCCTCAAGTTGCTAGTCTACCAACCGAGCTATACCGCCCGAGTGGAAAAAAACGTTGTCCATTAATGCATGTTATTCTTACGTATTATTTGTGTGTTTTTTTCTGCATTGTTAAGTTTGCTACACAAAAATTCAAAACTAGTGCATTGATTTCCGTTTCCATAGTAACGCACTTCCGACAACTGTGTTCCTACTTCCGTAAAAAAAACGCGAGCGTGTTGTAATCATTGCAGACTTGGTAACATACAATACAAGACGACTATTCATGGACAAATGAGGATTCACTACCTTATCTTTTTGAAGCTGAGTATATGGAGGATGAACTACTGCTTATAGAAGCGAGCACAAAGTAAGGGTTTAGACTGTCGTGAAGGGATCAAGTCTTTTGAACGGCTCTTTTTATTTATTTCTATTCAGGTTCTTTTTTCTGGTTCATTGTTCTGATAAATGGTAGTTCAAGTGCACACACTAGGTAGGGTAGTGCAACTTTGTACTCACATTTTTATTATGCTTCATTTGTATTAGTTTTATTTATACTTTTTGTATCCATTAATGCATGTTATTCTTACTTATTATTTGTGGGGTTTTCTCTGCATTAAGTTTTCTGCACAATTCTTTAGGTGAGGAACAATTCTAAACTCGTGCATTGATTTCTGTTTCCATTTTTAATTTAATAATAATTTATTTATTTCTATTTGGATTCTTTTTTCTGGTTCACTGTTCTGATAAATGATAGTTCAAGTGCACACACTAGGTAGGGTATTGCAATTTTGCACTCATATTTTTATTATCTTTCATTTGTATTAGTTTTGTTAACTTTTGTATCCATTAATGCATGTTATTCTCACTTATTAATTATGTGTTTTTTTCTGCATTGTTAAGTTTGCTACACAATTTTTTAGGTGAGGAAAAATTCAAAACTAGTGCATTGATTTCCGTTTCCATAGTAACGCACTTCTGGCGACAACTGTGTTCCTACTTCCGTAAAAAAAACGCGAGCGTGTTGTAATCATTGCAGACTTGGTAACATACAAAACAAGACGACTATTTATGGACAAATGAGGATTCACTACCTTATCTTTTTGAAGCTGAGTATATGGAGGATGAACTACTGCTTATAGAAGCGAGCACAAAGTAAGGGTGAGACGTTCGTGAAGGAATCAAGTCTTTTGAACGGCTCTTTTTATTTATTTCTATTTGGGTTCTTTTTTCTGGTTCATTGTTCTGATAAATGGTAGTTCAAGTGCACACACTAGGTAGGGTAGTGCAACTTTGTACTCACATTTTTATTATGCTTCATTTGTATTAGTTTTTGTATCCATTAATGCATGTTATTCTTACTTATTATTTGTGGGTTTTTTTCTGCATTAAGTTTTCTGCACAATTCTTTAGGTGAGGAAAAATTCAAAACCAGTGCATTGATTTCCGTTTCCATAGTAACGCACTTCCGACTTCTGGCGACAACCGTGTTCCTACTTCCGTAAAAAAAAACGCGAGCGTGTTGTAATCATTGCAGACTTGGTAACATACAAAAGACGACTATTTATGGACAAATGACGATTCACTACCTTATATTTTTGAAGCTGAGTATATGGAGGATGAACTACTGCTTATAGAAGCGAGCACAAAGTAAGGGTGAGACTTTCGTGAAGGAATCAAGTCTTTTGAACGTCTCTTTTTATTTATTTGTATTTGGGTTCTTTTTTCTGGTTCATTGTTGTGATAAATGGTAGTTGAAGTGCACATACTAGGTAGGGTAGTGCAACTTTGTACTCACATTTTTATTATGCTTCATTTGTATTAGTTTTATTTATACTTTTTGTATCCATTAATGCATGTTATTCTTACGTATTATTTGTGGGGTTTTCTCTGCATTAAGTTTTCTGCACAATTCTTTAGGTGAGGAACAATTCTAAATTTGTGCATTGATTTCTGTTTCCATAGTAACGCACTTCCAACTTCTGGCAACAACTGTGTTCCTACTTCCGTAAAAAAAACGCGAGCATGTTGTAATCATTGCAGACTTGGTAACATACAATACAAGACGACTATTCATGGACAAATGAGGATTCACTACCTTATATTTTTGAAGCTGAGTATATGGAGGATGAACTACTGCTTATAGAAGCGAGCACAAAGTAAGGGTGAGACTTTCGTGAAGGAATCGAGTCTTTTGAACGGCTCTTTTTATTTATTTGTATTTGGGTTCTTTTTTCTGGTTCATTGTTGTGATAAATGGTAGTTCAAGTGCACACACTAGGTAGGGTAGTGCAACTTTGTACTCACATTTTTATTATGCTTCATTTGTATTAGTTTTATTTATACTTTTTGTATCCATTAATGCATGTTATTCTTACTTATTATTTGTGGGGTTTTCTCTGCATTAAGTTTTCTGCACAATTCTTTAGGTGAGGAACAATTCTAAACTTGTGCATTGATTTCTGTTTCCATAGTAACGCACTTCCGACTTCTGGCGACAACTGTGTTCCTACTTCCGGAATAAAACGCGAGCATGTTGTAATCATTGCAGACTTGGTAACATACAAAACAAGACGACTATTCATGGACAAATGAGGATTCACTACCTTATCTTTTTGAAGCTGAGTATATGGAGGATGAACTACTGCTTATAGAAGCGAGCACAAAGTAAGGGTGAGACGTTCGTGAAGGAATCAAGTCTTTTGAACGGCTCTTTTTATTTATTTCTATTTGGGTTTTTTTTCTGGTTCATTGTTCTGATAAATGGTAGTTCAAGTGCACACACTAGGTAGGGTAGTGCAACTTTGTACTCACATTTTTATTATGCTTCATTTGTATTAGTTTTATTTATACTTTTTGTATCCATTAATGCATGTTATTCTTACTTATTATTTGTGGGGTTTTCTCTGCATTAAGTTTTCTGCACAATTCTTTAGGTGAGGAACAATTCTAAACTCGTGCATTGATTTCCGTTTCCATAGTAACGCACTTCCGACTTCTGGCGACAACTGTGTTCCTACTTCCGTAAAAAAAACGCGAGCGTGTTGTAATCATTGCAGACTTGGTAAACATTCACACAAAATTTCTACCGAAATTCCATTTTCTAGTTCTTTGAAACAATTGCACTGGTTTCGAAGGTGGAAACTACCAAAATTGTTTTGTCAGTCTGTCGCCCTCAGTGGGAAAACTTTGGGCCCAGATACCTGCATATTCACCTTTTTGCAAATATTGCTGACAATGCACTTTGCACCATGACAGCAAAGTGCTTGAAAACACTTAAAAAACCTGCCCTCACGTTTTAGCATCCCTCAGAACATTAACGCCATCTCTTGTAAAAATTGTCATTTCGTTTGATCGAGTCATCCTTAGCGCTGATAAAACAAACCCCCCAAAAAATAAATAAATAAATAAAAAAGTGTATTTTGGGTTCAGTGGGCGGGTATGACTCACCGTCATAACTCATAGGGAAAAAAAGACATAACATTAACGATTACTGTCTGGAACGGAAACAATAAAAGAGGAAGAAAATGAGCACTAAGAATGTTATCTATCCCTCTTGTACGCGCAAATGGATTAGAAAACAGGACGAAATAGATGCATTCTATTGGTAAAAGGAAGGAATGACGATGATGTCCGTCATCTTAAAGCAACATGGCGGCCGCACTTGAGATCGTTGACGACAACTTACTGTTGCTCCGTGATTAAAGACCACCTTTTGTGCACACTACCTGCATTTGCACCGCATTGAAACTCAGACGTGAGCACTCTAATTAGTTGAATAAACTAACTTCATTAGTGAATATAGTACCCAGTCCAAGTGGACAGCTGGCATGACAATACACGTAATCCTGGCAATATTTCCATCCCTTATGTCAACATTGTAGTCCCTGCAATATGACAGTCTGGGAGTATTTAGTAGGATTTCATGCAAAAAGTCATTAAAATAAACGTAATTATACACCCTTGATAATGGCATCATTAGTGTAAAGTAGTACCTATAGCAGACCTGGGCAAATATTTTGACTGGAGGGCCACATTGAGAGATATAATGTATCTGGGGGGGTCAATGTGTGTGTGTGTATAAATGATATATACACATTTAGTTGTACAGTATGTGTGTTTGGGTCCCTTTTTTTCTCAGGGACACCGATACCAAAAGTCATAGAGTTCTAAAAACGTTATGACAGACCGCCTCAAAAAAAACGGAATAGAATTTTACAGTTTCTTACTGAATTGGACATTAAAATGTACATTAAAATGAAGAAAGTGGGATTTACATATTAACTATGAACAATAAAACACTGAATATTAACCTGTGAGGAGGTGGCGACTTTTCCAAGGTAGGGTTGTACGGTATACCGGTATTAGTATAGTACTACAATACTAATGAATCATATTCGGTACTATACCGCAATATTTGAATCCCTTATGTCAACATTGTAGTCCGTGCAATATGACAGTCTGGGAGTATTTAGTAGGATTTCATGCAAAAAGTCATTAAAATAAACGTATTTATACACCCTTGATAATGGTATCATTAGTGTAAAGTAGTACCTATAGCAGACCTGGGCAAATATTTTGACTGGAGGGCCACATTGAGAGATAAAATGTGTCTGGGGGGGGGGGGCAAAAGTGTATGTGTGTATAAATGATATATACACATTTAGCTGTAAAAATGTACAGTATGTATGTTTTTGGTCCCTTTTTTTTTTTCCAGGAACACTAATACCAAAAGTCACAATGTCTGATAGAGTTCTAAAAATGTTATGACAGACCGCCTAAAAAAAAAACGGAATGGAATTTTACAGTTTTTTACTGAATGGGACATTAAAATGTACATTAAAATGAAGAAAGTGGGATTCACAATATTAACTATGAACAATAAAACACTGAATATTAATGTCTGGGAGTATTTAGTAGGATTTCCTGCAAAAAGTCATTAAAATAAACGTATTTATACACCCTTGATAATGGCATCATTGGTGTAAAGTAGTACTTATAGCAGACCTGCCCAAATATTTTGACTGGAGGGCCACATTAAAGAAAAAGATGTGTGGAGGGGCCAATGTGTGTGTGTGTATAAATGATATATACACATTTAGCTGTAAAAATGTACAGTATGTGTGTTTTTGGTCCCTTTTTTTTCCCAGGAACACTAATACCAAAAGTCACAATGTCCGATAGAGTTCTAAAAACGTTATGACAGACCGCCTCAAAAAAAACGGAATGGAATTTTACAGTTTTTTACTGAATGGGACATTAAAATGTACATTAAAATGAAGAAAGTGGAATTTACAATATAAACTATGAACAATAAAACACTGAATATTAATGTCTGGGAGTATTTAGTAGGATTTCATGCAAAAAGTCATTAAAATAAACGTATTTATACACCCTTGATAATGGCATCATTAGTGTAAAGTAGTACCTATAGCAGACCTGGGCAAATATTTTGACTGGAGGGCCACATTGAGAGATAAAATGTGTCTGGGGGGACAATGTGTGTGTGTGTATTAATGATATATACACATTTAGCTGTACAGTATGTGTGTTTGGGTCCCTTTTTTTCTCAGGGACACCGATACCAAAAGTAACAATGTCCGATAGAGCAGTGGTCCCCAAAAAAAATTAAAAAATAAATAAAAATAAAAAATTAAATCAACATAAAAAACACAATATATACATTATATATCAATATTAGGGATGTCCGATAAATGCGTTAAAATGTAATATCGGAAATTATCGGTATCTGTTTTTTTATTATCTGTATCGTTTTTTTTGTTTGTTTTTTTTTAAAAATTAAATCAACATAAAAAACACAAGATACACTTACAATTAGTGCACCAACCCAAAAAACCTCCCTCCCCCCATTTCTTTCTGTTATCAATATTCTGCTTCCTACATTATATATCAATATATATCAATACAGTCTGCAAGGGATACAGTCCGTAAGCACACATGCTTGTGCGTGCTGCTGCTCCACTAATAGTACTAACCTTTAACAGTTAATTTTACAAATTTTCATTCATTACTAGTTTCTATGTAACTGTTTTTATATTGTTTTACTTTCTTTTTTATTCAAGAAAATGTTTTTAATTTAGTTATCTTATTTTATTATTTTTTTTAAAAAGTACCTTATCTTCACCATACATGGTTGTCCAAATTAGGCATAATAATGTGTTAATTCCACGACTGCATATATCGGTTGATATCGGTACCGGTTGATATCGGTATCGGTAATTAAAGAGTTGGACAATATCGGAATATCGGATATCGGCAAAAAGCCATTATCGGACATCCCTAATCAATATAGATCAATACAGTCTGCAGGGATACAGTCCGTAAGCACACATGATTATATTTCTTTATGAAAAAAATAAATAAATAAATAAAAATAAAAATAAAAACCCAAATGTTGGCCAAAACCCGCTAGCCTGACTGATTTGTCTGTAGCATCTTCACTAATACAGTTGAATTAAAACTGTACTGTTCTCTATTATCATTGTATCGTGAAGATGATGATATCATGCCTTGTCTTGACTAATGACGCAAATATCGTTTCTGTCACAAATTGGTGTAAATTAGGGGCCCTTAGACGTTGTTGGGTCTATCTTCTGAGTTCAGCAAGGCAAGGGAACAACATATCATGCACCGTCTTGGCTAAGGAATCGTACTCCAGTGACAACATCGAAGTAGAACTATTCAAATGTTGACCATGCAATATCATTGAAAGCCAATGAGCTTGCTCCTATTTGTCTACAGCGTATCATGCATTGTCCTGACCAAAGAAACATACTTCCTGTAAGGACATCAATGAAGCAAATACATTATTGTGATGACTATCTGACTATCTGGCTGGCTTTTTTTTTGTCTTGTTGTTTAATTATTGTTTAATAAGTCAATGACTTGAAGCTAGCCTACCATGCACGGTCTTGACTAATTAATTCTGTATTGATGTCAAATATATGACTGATTCACTAGTTGACCATGCAATGCAGTGTTTCCCATAAACTGCCAAGATACCTGTGGCGGTGGGGGCGTGGCTATGGGCGTGGCCACCATGACATCAATGAGTAATTTGCATAATTTACTACAATGATATGATTTCCTCTAAAAAGGCTCAAAAAATGTATTCTTACTAATTAATAATAACAGTTTTGTTTTAAACGTCCATCCATTTTACAATATAATTACAACACTTTATGTACATATTTATATACAGATTTGAACAATAAGTTATTCACTGAAATATATTTATTAATTGTGGTTCTTACAAAAAATATAAAAGCTAAAATGTCTCTTAAAGCTCTGCCCCTTTAATTAGTGCATACTAAATAATTTAACTTTAGCCTACTACTACAGCCATATTATTTACCAGCAACATAAAGTGAAACAGAGGCAGAGGTGTCCTGCCACAGTCAGTAACAAATAAACAGAAAACAGTAGTGGTCAAATACAAATAAGGCAACAAGAGAAGTATCCTACACTTCTCTTTTGTAAAGTAAATCTGAACAGCCTATATGGGCATCTACATCAACTATATGATTTGCCTGAGAAGCTGGACAGGACAAAAAATAAAAAATAATAAAAAAATATTTTTTTATTTTTTAATTTTTTATACGTAATTCTTTCGTGGTGGGCCGCCACAAATAAATGAATGTGTGGGAAACACTGCAATGTCAGATAACGGTTAGCTTGGTAGACTGGATTTCTTTGTCTTGTTTAATAAGTCAATGACTTGAAGTCAGCCTGCCATGCACTGTCTGGATTAATGCATTCTGTATTGACGTCAAATATATGACTTATTCACTAGATGACACTTTTTTGTGATGACTATCTAACGAGCTAGCGCAAAGCTACCTGTTTAACTAGCCCAGGGGTCGGCAACCCAAAATGTTGAAAGAGCCATATTGGACCAAAAAACCAAAAACAAATCTGTCTGGAGCCGCAAAAAATTAAAAGCCATATTACATGTGTCATGAGATGTAAATTTAATTAAGAGGACTTAAAGGAAACTAAATGAGCTCAAATATAGCTAAAAATTAGGCATAATGATGCAATAAGTACATATAGCTAGCCTAAATAGCATGTTAGCATCGATTAGCTTGCAGTCCTGCAGTGACCAAATATGTCTGATTAGCACTTCACACAAGTCAATAACATCAACAAAACTCACCTTTGTGCACTCATGCACAACGTTAAAAGTGTGGTGGACAAAATGAGACAGAAAAAGAAGTGGCATAAAACACGTCCTAGAAAGTCGGAGAAAGTTCTGCATGTAAACAAGACTATACGGTGAGTTCAAGGACCGCCAAAATAAGTAGGACAAAACGGCGCTCGCCAAATACTTGAATCAGTGAAGCATATTTAATATAAACAGTGTGATTTATAACAATTACGGAGGTTTGTGTCATGTTTGTCCTCCTACAGAAACCATACTAAAACAAAAAAATTGATTTTTTTTCCCCTCATCTTTTTCCATTCTTCATACATTTTTGAAAAATCTCCAGAGAGCCACTAGGGCGGCGCTAAAGAGCCGCATGCGGCTCTAGAGCCGCGGGTTGCCGACCCCCGAACTAGCCCCTTCCATAGCTTGGTAACATGAAGCCAGCATATCATGCACTGTCATCACTATACACCTCCTGTTTCGTCACAGATTTGGAAACCTTTGGTAGTTTGGGGGTTTTAATTGTTTTCACTTTAGCGAGCAGCTGTGAGAATGTTGGCTCCGTTATCTTCTCAGTTCAGCAACGCAAGGTAACAAGAAGTATACCATGCACTGTCTTGACTAAATAAGTCCATTCCTGTCACATGACCAAAGCACAAGCATCCACACGTCAAGCTGGCATCTAAAAGTAGGGCGTTGGAGGAGATTAGTCTGTGGGGAAGTTATCCGCTACGACAGTCCAAGTGGACAGCTGGCAAAATAACAAAAGTACAAAACGTTTTGTTTTTTTGTCCAAGAGTCTCTGAGACTTGTGATGACGATTGAGTAACACCAGCAGGGGTCCGGCGGGCTGAGAAGTTGCTTCCCACGCAGACCATCACGGCCGGCTAAAGAAGACTAAGGAAACTAATAAGTCATTGTCTTTGTCTAGTCGTTCCATTGTACGATGACTTGAAGCCTGCATACCATACACTGTCTTGACTAATGAATTCTGTATTGATGTTAAATATATGACTTATTCACTAGTTGACCATGCGGAGTCAGATAAAGGTTAGCTTGGTATACTGGCTTTCTTCGTCTAGTTGTTTAATAATTAAATTACTTGAAGCTAGCCTACCATGCACTGTCTTGACTAATGAATTCTGTATTGATGTCAAATATATAACTTATTCACTAGATGACCATGCAAAGTCACATAAAGGTTAGCTTGGTAGACTGGCTTTTTTTTGTCTAGTTGTTCCATTGTTCCATTACTTGAAGCCTGCCTACCATGCACTATCTTGACTAATGAATTCTGTATTGATGTCGAAGATATGACTTATTCACTAGTTGACCATGCGGAGTCAGATAAAGGTTAGCTTGGTAGCTTTCTTTGTCTAGTTGTTTAATAAGTCAATGACTTGAAGCTAGCCTACCATGCACTGTCTTGACTAATGAATTCTGTATTGATGTCAAATATAATACGTATTCACTTGTTGACCATGAGATGTAACATACAGGTTAGCTTGGTAGACTAGCGTTCTTCGTGTAGTTGTTTAATATTTAAATGACTTGAATCTAGCCTACCATGCACTGTCTTGACTAATGAATTCTGTATTGATGTCAAATATATGACTTATTCACTAGTTGACCATGCGGAGTCAGATAAAGGTTAGCTTGGTAGCTTTCTTTGTCTAGTTGTTTAATAAGTCAATGACTTGAAGCTAGCCTACCATGCACTGTCTTGACTAATGAATTCTGTATTGATGTCAAATATAATAGGTATTCACTTGTTGACCATGAGATGTAACATACAGGTTAGCTTGGTAGACTAGCGTTCTTCGTGTAGTTGTTTAATATTTAAATGACTTGAATCTAGCCTACCATGCACTGTCTTTACTAATGAATTCTGTATTGATGTCAAATATATGACTTATTCACTAGATGACCATGCGAAGTCAGATAAAGGCTAGCTTGGTAGACTGGCTTTCTTTGTCTAGTTGTTTAATAAGTCAATGACTTGAATCTAGCCTACCATGCACCGTCTTGACTAATGAATTCTGTATTGATGTCAAATATATGACTTATTCACTAGTTGACCATGCGAAGTCAGATAAAGGCTAGCTTGGTAGACTGGCTTTCGTTGTCTAGTTGTTTAATAATTCAATGACTTGAAGCTAGCCTACCATGCATGGTCTTGACTAATGAATTCTGTATTGATGTCAAATATAATACGTATTCACTTGTTGACCATGAGATGTAACATAAAGGTTAGCTTGGTAGACTGGCTTTTTTTTGTCTAGTTGTTCCATTGTTCGATGACTTGAAGCCTGCCTACCATGCACTATCTTGACTAATGAATTCTGTATTGATGTCAAATATATGACTCATTCACCATATGACCATGTGGTGTCACATGAAGTTTAGCTTGGTAGACTGGCTTTCTTCGTCTAGTTGTTTAATAATTAAATGACTTGAAGCTAGCCTACCATGCACTGTCTTGACTAATGAATTCTGTATTGATGTTACATATATGACTTGTTCACTTGTTGACCATGAGATGTCACATAAAGGTTAGCTTGGTAGACTGGCTTTCTTTGTGTAGTTGTTTAATAATTAAATGACTTGAAGCCTGTCTGCCATGCACGGTCTTGACTACTGAATTCTGTATTGATGTCAAATATATAACTTATTCACTAGATGACCATGCAAAGTCCCATAAAGGTTAGCTTGGTAGACTGGCTTTCTTCGTGTAGTTGTTTAATAATTAAATGACTTGAAGCCTGCCTACCATGCACTGTCTTGACTAATGAATTCTGTATTGATGTTACATATATGACTTATTCACTAGTTGACCATGCGAAGTCAGATAAAGGCTAGCTTGGTAGACTGGCTTTCTTTGTCTAGTTATTTAATAATTAAATGACTTGAAGCTAGCCTACCATGCACTGTCTTGACTAATGAATTATGTTTTGACGTCAAATATATAACTTATTCACTAGATGACCATGCAAAGTCCCATAAAGGTTAGCTTGGTAGACTGGCTTTCTTCGTCTAGTTGTTTAATAATTAAATGACTTGAAGCTAGCCTACCATGCACTGTCTTGACTAATGAATTATGTTTTGACTTCAAATATATAACTTATTCACTAGATGACCATGCAAAGTCCCATAAAGGTTAGCTTGGTAGACGGGCTTTTTTTGTCTAGTTGTTCCATTGTTCGATGACTTGAAGCTAGCCTACCATGCACTATCTTGACTAATGAATTCTGTATTGATGTCAAATATATGACTTATTAACTTGTTGACCATGCAAAGTCACATAAAGGTTAGCTTGGTAGACGGGCTTTCTTTGTCTAGTTTTTTTTAATAATTCAATGACTTCAAGCTAGCCTACCATGCACTGTCTTGACTAGTGAATTTGTTATTAATGTCAAAGATATGACTTATTTACTAGTTGACCATGCGAAGTCTAATGAAGGTTAGCTTGGTAAACTGGCTTTCTTTGTCTAGTGTATCCGTAGTCCAATGACTTAAAGCCAGTATACCATACACTGTCTCGACTATTGAATTGTGTTTTAACATAAAAAAAATACAATTTATTCACCAGTTGACCAAGCATATCAGATAAAAGTTAGCTTGCCTGCCTGGCTTTCTATGTCTAGTCAATCCATAGTTAAATTACACGAAGCCAGCCTATCATACACTGTCTTGACTAATTAATTCTGTGGTGACAGCAAAGCTATGACTCATTCACTAAATGACCATACAAAGTCACCTCAAGCTTAGATTGCTAGACTGGCTTTATTTGTGTCGTTGTTTACTCGTTCAACGATTGGAATCTCGCCTACCATGCACGGTCTTGACTGATGAATTATGTGTTGACATCAAAGATATGACTGTGGAGGGCGGGCGTGGCCTGCGGGCCTGCCGCGGAACGGGGATGTGCAAGGACCGGCCCTCGAAGACAGCGACAGGTGAGTAGATGGCCCAGGTGGGCCTTGATATCTAATCACCTGTGGCCTTTATTAGCAGCAGCCGGAACGAGACAAGGGGAGTTGGAGTTGGAGCGAGGGCGAGACACGCGAGACTGAGAAGAAAAAAACATATATTGCTGGAAAACAATCGCTGCGTGAAAATAAAAAAAGACTTGATTCAAACGATCTACCGGTCTCCCGAAGATCTGTCGGTCAGGAGAACCCACACCAGAGGGAAACGTTCACAACGACTTATTCACCAATTGACCGTGCGATGTCAAATAAAGGATTTCTTGCTAGACTGGCTTTCTATGTCTAGTCCAGTGGTTCTTAACCTTGTTGGAGGTACCGAACCCCACTAGTTTCATATGCACATTCACCAAAACCTTCTTTAGTGAAAAATAAAATGTAATTTTTTTTCAAATTCAAGACAAAGTTTTATGTTTTTGGTAACACTTTAGTATGGGGAACATATTCTAAGTAAAAAAGACTTAATTTAGAGATTTTGGGACACTAGGGGAACATATTGTAAGTAACAAAGACTTAATTTAGAGTTATTTGTTAGGGTCAGGGTTAGAGGGTTAGGGTTATAATAAGGCCATGCCGAATAAGGCATTAATAAGTACTTAATAATGACTAGTTAAGAGCCAATATGTTACTAATTTGCATGTTAATAAGCAACTAATTAATGGTGAATATGTTCCCCATACTAAAGTGTTACCAAGTTTTATT
>NC_084732.1:82112812-82130312 GCF_033978785.1 Entelurus aequoreus
ACCATGCAGAATAAGGCATTAATAAGTACTTAATAATGACTAATTAAGAGCCAATATGTTACTAATTTGCATGTTAATTAGCTGCTAATTAATGGTGAATATGTTCCCCATACTAAAGTGTTAACCTTTTTTCATATATAAATCGTACCGGATTATAGGGCGCATCGGAGGGGTCATATTATTTTCATTTTTTTCTAAATGGAAAACACTTCCTTGTGGTCTACATAACATGTAATGGTGGTTCTTTGGTCAAAATGTTGCATAGATTGTTTTACAGATCATCTTCAAGCCGCTTTCTGACGCCGTTTTGTGGGCGGTCTTATTTACGTGGCTCACCTTCGACAGCGTCTTCTCCCTGCCATCTTTGATGTAGCGGTGTAGCGTTCAAGGACGGTAGTGGAAGAAGTGTCAAAAGATGGAGCTAACTGTTTTAATGACATTCAGACTTTACTTCAATCATTAACGGAGCAGCGTCTCCTCATCCGGAAACAAGACCGGAAATGTGTCCCGTGAAAAACCGTCCGACCGGAACTCTCTAATAACTAAAGTTCCTTGGGTGAATAATGTAAACTCAGTACACCGGTATGTTTTAGCGCTTTCATGGCGAGTTTACTGACAGATATAGTGTAAGTAAGAACTTTACACTACTTTATATTAGAAATGGCAACAACGGAGAGTAAATGTCCCAAAACAAGAAGATAGAGAAAAATAATTCACTCATTGACGACGGTGTCACCACGGACTACAAAGGCGGATGCGCGCAATTTTTCAGAACTTATGCAGATCCCAAATACAGATCAGCATGTACCAGAAGGTAAGAAAAGTTCATTTTGCATATGTGACAGACTTCCACTGTCGACCGGGTTCCATGGACCACCAAGCACAGACATGACTTCGAGCAGGGTTGTGACTTTGTTTATTTTTTCCAATAAACCTTAGTGCAGGTCGCTTTTCAGCTCCTCTTCTCTGCTCGCTCTTTGGTTCGCTTTTCAGCCTCCCTCGTCTTCGTCTGCATCTCCCGCTTGGTCGCTTCCGCTACTCATGCGCTGCTGGCTCTCCAACTCCTTCTGCCCCGTCGTTCTCGGCTACCGCCCTTTTACACACTGGGAGGGGATTACGCAATTGTGCGCAGCCGGGCGATCCACGCATGTGATGTTTATTACGGCAACGATCCCGGCGCACCCCGCCTCGTTGCTGGCCCACCGGCGACGCCACCTCGCCGCCATCTCGGGGTCGGCCCCGGCGTGCCCCGCCTCGCTGTCGGTCTGCCGGTCACGCCTCCCCACAGCATAATATTGCGAAACAAAACGCCATATAATATGTCTTACCTTATACACACCATAATAGTACTGGTATGTTGAAGCACAGTACAATCCATCAAGCGGTGAGGCTTCATAGCTTACCAAAGTCGTACTAAAACATTTTGATAGATTTTTGAGTGCCGTGTGCAATGTTCTATATTTTCAATGGAACATATAACATTTTGGTGTTGTTTACTTGAGTCATATTGCAGTCTACACGTGTCTCTTGTGTGTGGCTGCCATCTACTGGTCACACTTATCATTACACCATGTACCAAATAAAATAGCTTCGAGGTCGGTAAGCAAAAACAGAATTATTCCGTACATCAGGCGCAACGGGTTATAAGGCGCACTGTCGAGTTTTGAGGGGGGAAAAAAAGGATTTTAAGTGTGCCTTATAGTCCGGAAAATACGGTATTTGAGTGGAGCTCCTGAAAGACGGGAGCAAAAACAAAAGTGTTGAGTTCATATAATAAATCCCCCCCCTTTCCATCCTTTAATCCACCCCCCCCCCCCTGCAGTCGCAGCCAATCAGAAAGGAGCTGTGACTGCAGGAGAACAACTGGCCCAAAAGCAGGAACCGAGAAGATTAGGACCCCATCCCCTCCTTCCCTGTCATGTTAATTTCTCACTCCAGACCTTCATGGGCTCATCCCAGCATCATGTCCTCCATCCCCTTATCATGCGTCTCACCTTAGTTTAATCCGGGACTTTTGTCATTTATTTCCCGCAAGGTTGAAATCTTCTCGCTTCACTCGGCGCATTTGCCTCCTCGTCCGTCTCTTCATGTTTTTTCTTGCGAAAATCTCCCCGTCGTGTGCTTTGATCCGAGCCGTTTGGACACATTAGCATAATCCTCCTTTTTTCCCTTCGTCCTCTACTTGGCTCTGTTTCCCTTAAAACCCCATGCCCAGTCCCGGCTTTTTCCCTTTTTCTCCGCCTCCTCCTCCAGTATTTACTGCCTCTTTCAGTAAATAAAGCGGGCACAGACGAGACGTGTTTAGAGGCTGACGAGGGCAGAGAAAAGGACACTAATGACAAGAACTTAATTTAACCTTCTTTGTACAGTAGGTCCTTTACAAGCTGGCCTGACCAGACTTTTAAAAAGGATTCCCCCTTTTTACTAACCGGTTAGGACACTGTTAACTACGTTAACAGGATGAAGGTGATGAATGTTCATGCTAAAGTTACTGTACGGACAACAAGAACGGGAAACAAAATTTACCGTCAATTTTGGACTGTAGGAGACTACTTTTTTCCTACACTTTGAACCCTGCGGCTTATAAAACGGAGCGGCAAATTTATGGGATTTTCTTTGCCGGCGGCCATAATAAAAATACATTTGTTAAAAGGGGAGTGTTTTATTGTTTGTGCTTTGGCGCCATCTTTTCAACAAGTTCACAGTGCCTTTTAGTCTTCTAGCCGTCCATAGCGGTGCTACTCGTCTGGATTCGTCATTCCTCACTCCAAGAAACGTTTGTACGTTTTTACAATATAGCAAAAACTTTACACTTACTAAACCGTACCATGTGATGTCTGTAAGAGTGTGTGGTGGGGGGGGGGGGGTGTGGCCTGCGGACCTGCAGCGAAGCGGGGGTGTGTCAGGATCGGCTTCGAGATTAGTGACAGGTGCGTAGATGACACAGCTGTGAGTGTTTGTCTGATCACCTGTCGCTCAGTTAAAGGCAGCAGTCGGGAAGGAGAGGAGGTTGTTGATGGTGGACAACGAGCGAGAGAAACTTGAACATGGCTGAAAAGCACAACTTATTGCAAAATAAATAATTGTTCGCAAAGATGAACACGGCTGTCATGTCCGTCGTTGGTGGTCCAGAGAACCCGGAGGAGCAAGACCTCCACAGTGTTTTCATGCATATTTGTACGTTCTATCGTAATGCACGTATAGCATTAGCTAATATACTAACACACTTACGAGTGTCTGTGTTAGTATTATTAACTTACAACGGCACTCTTTTTGTACTGTTTCACACATTCCTCAGTAAATTCACCGAAGACGTCACCGTGGAGTTATTGAGTCTGTTTAGTTGATTGGAGAGCTAGCTTCCGCAGCTAGTAGGTCCGTGACGATGAATTCTGTTTTGTTGGATCAATAACTTCTGGACAATCGGTAACATACATCTGCTTTCAACTTGCACTTACAGATGTAGCGACGGACTGTAGTTACTGACAGTGGTTTTCTGAAGTGTTCCTGAGCCAATGTGGTGATATCCTTTACACACTGAGGTCGCTTTTTGATGCAGTACCGCCTGAGGGATCCAAGGTCACGGGCATTCAATGTTGGTTTTCAGCCTTGCTGCTTACGGGCAGTGATTTCTCAGAACTTTTTGATGATATTACGGACCGTAGATGGTGAACTCCCTAAATTCCTTGCAATAGCTGGTTGAGAAATGTTATTCTTAAACAATTTGCTCACGCATTTGTTGACAAAGTGGTGACCCTCGCCCCATCCTTGTTTGTGAATGACTGAGCATTTCATGGAAGCTGCTTTTATACCCAATCATGGCACCCACCTGTTCCCATTTAACCTGTTCACCTGTGGGATGTTCCAAATAAGTGTTTGATGAGCGTTCCTCAACTTTCTCAGTCTTTTTTGCCACTTGTGCCAGCTTTTTCGAAACATGTTGCAGGCATCAGATTCCAAACGAGCTAATATTTGCAAGAAATAACGTTTTTCAGTTCGAACGTTAAGTATCTTGTCTTTGCAGTCTATTCAATTGAATATAGGTTGAAAAGGATTTGCAAATCATTGTATTCTGTTTTTATTTACCATTTACACAACGTGCCAACTTCACTGGTTTAGGGTTTTGTACTAGTGATGGATCAAACAATGCTGTTTACTATTTGGTGCTTTGACCAGAGTTTTCTATTCCTTTCTGCGCAGTCATTCGTAAAGAAAAAAACAAACATGTTTATTTACAGTTCAAATGTATATACTTTTGTAAACAGGTAGATGAGCAGTATGACGCACCAACACATTAGCAGTGCAGTGTCAATACAGTGAGCGAGTGTGCCACACACTCACTGAGGCATCATTTACCCCTCACTAGTATGTCCCAAATGTGATGATTCTTGGAATATCAAGCCAATCCGACTTAAGGGGTCAAAGTTTAGGGTTTTATAACCGTTATTTATTAGAAACATAAAAGCTGAGGCCACCCAGTAGAGATGCACATTTTGCCAAATGTTCACACTTTAGTGTGCAGGAGTTTTTTTTTTTTTACATGACTGTATATTATAGTATAAGTGCTGATGTATCCTAAACAAGTTGAGACATGCGGAAGCAATTTTATATCGTCATTTTGATACATCTCCCTATGATTATGCAGTATATCAATCGACCAAAAGCAACCGAGGAAAAAAAAAAATTGGGCTGCATCATACTTTTGCAGCAAACATGAGCCGGGTGCGAGAAGATGGTTTTGCTCTTGGCATCTTACAAAAGACTTGTTTGTACTCGTGCCATCGTGCAGCATCAGCACAAAGTTGCACGGCTTTGGCTTTTTTGCTGTCGAAGAACGCTCTCGTTTATGATGCTGGCACCGGCAGCTGACAAATGTAGGTCATCTTCAGACTTGAGCCATGTTTTATGTATCGTTTTACATCCACGCTCATTTAGTCTCCTGGAGATGTCAACAATGCTGCACTTTATCAGTCACAGTCGTGTCAAGCTCATGGTCGGGATTTTGTCATCGCAACTAAGTTTCTGCATTCATCTACTATCAAAATTGTTTATTTTTTAATTAATCGCCATTCTTATTTGTAGCAATTCTCAACCCAAAATCGATTTTTTTTAAATTGTATTTTATTTGTGTTTTTTTCAGTTAAATCATATTGTTGATGTATATGCTCATATCTCCTGTACAGATTTACTTTAGAAAAAACTAAGTATTGGATACTTCTCTTGCTGCCTTATTTGAGTTTATTAAATTTTGGGTAGAATTTTATTAAACAAAACCAGTTTTCTTTTAAGTATAACTGTATTTTAAGGCGCACTTAAAATCATTTTTTTTCTTCTCAAAACTCGACAGTGCGCCTTATAACCCGGTGCGCCAGTAGATGGCAGTTACACATAAGAGATATGTGTAGACTGCAATATGATGGCAATATCACTCAAGTAAACAACACCAACATTTTATATGTTCCATTGAAAATATAGAACATTACACACGGCGCTCAAAAATCTATCAAAATGTTTTAGTACGACTTTAGCAAGCTATGAAGCCGCACCACTTGATGGATTGTTGGCGCATTAAACATATGAGTATTATTATGGTGTGTGTATAAGGTAAGACTAATTATCTGGCGTTTTGTTTCCCAATATTATGCAAAAGCAACTTGTCTTACCTTCTGGTACCTGCTGATCTGCACTTGGGATCTGCATAACTCCTGAAAATTTGCACGCGTCCGCCTTTGTAGTCCGTGTTGACACCGTAAACGATAAGCTCTTTTTTTTCTCTATCTTCTTGTTATGGGACATTCATTCTCCACTGTTGCCATTTCTAATATAAAGTAGTGTAAAGTTTTAACTTATATCTGCCATTAAACTCACCATGTGCTAAAACATACCGGTGTAGTGAGTTTCCATTATTCACCCAAGAAACTTTAGTTATTAGAGTTACGGTCAGACGGTTTTTCACGTTGTTGTTGCACTAGTGAGCCACGGATGAGGAGGTGCTGTTTTGTGGGCGGCTTTATTTACGTGCCTCACCTTCGGCAGCGTCTTCTCCCCGTCATCTTTGTCGTAGCGGTGTAGCGTGCAAGGACAGGAGCGGAAGAAGTGTCAAAAGATGGAGCTAATTGTTTTAATGACATTCAGACTTTACTTAAATCAATAACGGAGCAGCATCTCCTCATCCGTGGCTCACTGGTGCAACAACAAGGCCTGAAATGTGTCCTGTCAAAAACTGTCCGACCGGAATTCTCTAATAACTAAAGTTCCTTAGGTGAATAATGTTAACTCACTATACCAGTATGTTTTAGCACTTTCGTGGCGAGTTTACTGACAGATATAAGTAAGAACTTTACACTACTTTATAATAAAAATGGCAACAGCGGAGGATGAATGTCCCATAACAAGAAGACAGAGACATAGAAGAAGCTTATCGACTACGGTGTCGCCACGGACTACAAAGGCGGACGCGCGCAATTTTTCAGGATTCATGCAGATCCCAAATACAGATCAGCAGGACCAAAAGGTAAGAAAAGTTGCTTTTGCATAATATTGCGAAACAAAGCGGCACATATGTCTTACCTTATACACACACCATAATAATACTCGTATGTTTAATGTGCAGACAATCCATCAAGTGGTGCGGCTTCATAGCTTACCAAAGTCGTACTGAAACATTTTGATAGATTTTTTGAGCGCCGTGTGTAATGTTCTATATTTTCAATGGAACATATAACATGTTGGTGTTGTTTCCTTGAGTCATATTGCCATCATAGTGCAGTCTACATGTATATCTTATGTTTAACTGCCATCTACTGGTCACACTTATCATTACACCATGTACCAAATAAAATTGCTTTGAGGTCGGTAAGCAAAACCAGAATTATTTTGTACATTAGCGCACCGGGTTATAAGGCACACTGTCGAGTTTTGAGGGAAAAAAAAAGATTTTAAGTGCGCCTTATAGTCCGGAAAATACTTAATATCCAAATACATTGATTATATATCGATTATTTAAATATAATATGTACACATGTATATTTATAGGCTATATATATATATTGTTACTTTACATGCATTCAGCTTTCGCCCCAAGGTAAAAAAGTTTGGACACCCCTGCACTAGATGGAGTATACAATCAGAATAAAAATGTAAGACTTTTCTTCAGTTAAATGTTTACATACAACATGTTTATCGAAATGTTAGCCTCGGTGTCAGACGGTGCTTAAACTTCTAATACGTTTTTTTGATGAAGTCATGGACGCGGACCTGGCTGGTCTGCACAGAGCGGCGGGGCGGGGCCGATTAAAGGCATCACACAGGCCGCTGCTGGAGACTCTGCCAAGAAAATAGGCAGCTTGATTCTGCCCTGCCAGGATGAAATTTTCTCTGGCCGCTGACCGGTGCGGTCTAGAATCAGATAAGCCGCCTGTGTCAAATAAACCCAAGCACAGTCGGCGGAAGATCACAGTGACAAAGGAGAGGCATTTTCAGGAATCATATTCATAGGAATATATTCAGTTGTGGTTCTGCGACCTTAAATGACCCCTATTAAATGTTTTCCACTTTAATTCCATCCATCTATCCATTTTCTACCGCTTGTCCCTTTCACCTATCCTTTAACTTGTTAATAGAAACTACTAAGGTTGTCCCAATACCAAGATTTTGGTACTTAGACTTAGACTTAGACAAAGTTTATTGATCCACAAGGGAAATTGTTCCACACAGTAGCTCAGTTACAAAGGATGGAAAGGATAAGGATGGAAAGGATAATGCACACAAGGGCACAAAAAGAGGGCAAACTACTAAGGTTGTCCCAATACCAAGATTTTGGTACTTAGACTTAGACAAAGTTTATTGATCCACAAGGGAAATTGTTCCACACAGTAGCTCAGTTACAAAGGATGAAAAGGATAAGGATGGAAAGGATAATGCACACAAGGGCACAAAAAGAGGGCAAACTACTAAGGTTGTCCCAATACCAAGATTTTGGTACTTAGACTTAGACTTAGACAAAGTTTATTGATCCACAAGGGAAATTGTTCCACACAGTAGCTCAGTTACAAAGGATGGAAAGGATAAGGATGGAAAGGATAATGCACACAAGGGCACAAAAAGAGGGCAAACTACTAAGGTTGTCCCAATACCAAGATTTTGGTACTTAGACTTAGACTTAGACAAAGTTTATTGATCCACAAGGGAAATTGTTCCACACAGTAGCTCAGTTACAAAGGATGGAAAGGATAAGAATGGAAAGGATAATGCACACAAGGGCACAAAAAGAGGGCAAAATCAAAAGGTATAAAGTAGACTAAAAATGTACCATAGTAGCAATATAAAATAAAACATACATGTAATATTTACATAATTTATATAAAGTATATTGTAAATGGTAAATGGGTTTTATTTGTCTAGCGCTTTTCTACCTTCAAATTCCAAGCTGCTGTTTTGAGGCATATTAAAAAAATAAATAACTTCAATAATAAATATGGCAGTGCCATGTTGGCATTTTTTTCCATAACTTGAGTTGATTTATTTTGGAAAAACTTGTTACATTGTTTAATGCATGCAGCGGGGCATCAAAACAAAATCAGGCATAATAATGTGTTAATTCCACGACTGTATATATCGGTATCGGTTGATGTTGGAATCAGTAATTAAGAGTTGGACAATATCGGAATATCGGATATCTGCAAAAAAAGCCATTATCGGACATCTCTAGTTTGAACCTTTTACGTGAATCGATACGCGGTAGTACAGACGGAATCCCGCACCATACACAGACTAGTAAAACTCCGCAGTGATGAAGTGTTTCCCTGGGAGATGACAGTAATCTGGAGAGAAAAAGACGTGTGTTGGACGCGAGGACAAAACCTTTACTTAACTTCCTAAGTCTCTTCAGACGTGCAGAGTCCTCTATCGTTCTCCAGAGTCCACATCTGTTTCCACACAGCCCTTTCTTTCTCGAAGCTGTTCATCCCTTCATCTGTTGAGCCCCTGTGATAAGCAGCATTTAGACAGATATATTGCTCCCATTAGAGGCACTTGATTCCGCTGCTCTACAGGAAAGAGCGGGCCATTAACTTGCTGCTCCCGGCCACTTAAAGACGCACACATACATCTACTTAAAGACACGAAGCACACACACCTCGCAGCGCGTGTGCGTCCGCATCAAAAAATGTGGCGGGCGCTCAAATTGCTTGTGGTGAAGCAAGGCCGCCATCCAGAAACCTTTATTCTTCTTTCGTTTGGGAAAATATCGACCACGAAATCTTATGCAAAGAAAAAAAATACGAAGTACGGAGTAAATTGATTCCTGGGATGCATTAAAGAACCGCACGAGGAAAACATTAAAGACGTAAAAAAAAAAACAGCTCGTGCAGGCCTGTGCGCGTGTCCGCCTCAGAGGAAGGATTCATTGGTGCTAGTAGCAATGCTGAGGTGGGTAGATTATTTCCTGATGATCAGGATTAAAGCAGCCAGGGAGCTCATCAACCTTCCTAGGATGTCCCTGCAGGTCCAACCTGATAAAACAACAGAGCACGCGTGCACGCATGAGGGAGGGCCAGGTATTTATTTCGCCCGTGTGTTGGTATGTGTCAGGGTATTTGCGTGTTAACTCTGCTCGCTCGTCCAATTTGGGGGGAAACTGGTTTATGTATCGAAAAGATGAGGGAAGGCATTTCTGCTGACGGAGACGCTTCTTCTGATGAGAACATTTTTGTTGCCGCCGGGCCGTTTCTGCCAAGATTCTTCTGTCAGACTTGGAGTAAAATGTACTTTTTGTTCGATTCTAGTTGCATTTATTTGTGTTTCGGAAATCTATATAAAATATGTACTGTAGTACGGTCAAAACCAGTGAAGTGGCACGTTGGGAAAATGGTAAAAAAAAAACACAGAATACAATGATTTGCAAAATCTTTTTCAACGTATATTCAATTGAATAGACTGCAAAGACAAGATATTTAATGTTCGAACTGAGAATCTTATTTTTTTTTGTGCAAATAATCATTAACTTAGAATTTAATGGCAGCAACACATTGCAAAAAAGTTGGCACAGGGGCATTTTTACCACTGTGTTACATGGCCTTTCCTTTTAACAACACTCAGTTAAGGTTTGGAAACCGAGGAGACCAATTTTTGAAGCTTTTCAGGTGGAATTCTATCCCATTCTTGCTTGATGTACAGCTTATGTTGTTCAACAGTCCGGGGTCTCTCTTGTGGTATTTGACACTTCATAATGCACCACACATTTTCAATGGGAGACAGGTCTGGACTACAGGCAGGCCAATCTAGTACCCGCGCTCTTTTACTATGAAGCCATGCTGTTGTAGCACGTGGCTTGGCATTGTCTTGCTGAAATAAGCAGGGGCGTCCATGATAACGTTGCTTGGATGGCAACATATGTTGCTCCAAAACCTGTATGTACCTTTCAGCATTAATGGTGCCTTCACAGATGTGTAAGTTACCCATGCCTTGGGCACTAATACACCCCCATACCGTCACAGATGCTGGCTTTTGAACTTTGCGCCTATAACAATCCGGATGGTTCTTTTCCTCATTGGTCCAGAGGACACGACGTCCACAGTTTCCAAAAACAATTTGAAATGTGGACTCGTCAGACCACAGAACACTTTTCCACTTTGCATCAGTCCATCTTAGATGAGCTCAGGCCCAGCGAAGCCGGTGGCGTTTCTGGGTGTTGTTGATGAATGGCTTTCGCTTTGCATAGTAGAGTTTTAACTAGCACGTGTGCTGTTCGAACGTTAAGTATCTTGTCTTGCAGTCTATTCAATTGAATATAGGTTGAAAAGGATTTGCAAATCATTGTATTCTGTTTTTATTCACGATTTACACAACGTGCCAACTTCACTGGTTGTGGGGTTTGTAATAACAAAGCCAAAACAACAACATGCTGAACCGTTCTAATTTTTTCAGCCGCCCTGCCGACACGCACACACACTGTCACTAGCCCTGTGGTGCACTCCAAGTTTGAAACTCCATAACTTTAGCAGCCATGTTGCTACAATAAACAGGAATTAAAAAAATGCAATCCACTTGACCCTGTTGGTAAATCGTCTTTGTATGCAGCAAGTAGGGAGGAAAGGAGCAGGCAGTGTCGACGATGCTGCGGATGCAAAATTTGAAAAAATGCTGTAAAAAAGCTAAAACCTTGCTTAAAAAACGCATAAAGTAGCACCGATAAAAGTAGCTACTGACGACACTGCTGCGCTAACTAAATGAGCACCGGAGATCAATCAATGGCTGTGCTACCGTGCACACAATGGATGAAATGTTTGTACACAGGGACAAAGTTCGTACACCAAAGCATATTGTTTTATTTGGTCTCTGGTTCGTAAATGGAGAAGTTTGTGCAATGGGGGGGTTCTTAAATCGAGGTTCTACTGACAACTTACACACTCTGTTTCCCTGTTAACAGGCGCAGAGATTCCATCTCTGGCGCCTCTGGTATATGTTTATTTTTTTATCATAAATACATTAGAATATATTATATCTATTTTACATTGTTGAAATATCAGTGGTAAACATTTTTTTATTTTTTATTTTATGATGATTTTATTCTTTGAAGAACAAATGAGTTTGTGCAATTGCAATGCCTTGATGTTGATGAGGTTAGTACACAGTTATATCTTGCGGTTGTAATAATAATTGGCGTTTATAATTGTTTACGGTGGATAAGAGTCAAATCTGTGCCCTGTGAATGACTGGCAACCAGTCCAGATGTGTCGTCTGCCTGAACTGGATTTTCAAAATGGACCGCCAGAAATGGCTACTTATGTTTTAATGTGTACGTTGGTAAACATCAGTCCCTGACAACCTGGAGAACAGTGACGGCTATGGGGTTAGGTTCCCCAGCTTCTTTTTTTTTTTTAGCTCGGTAGTTAGCACACTCGTCTCTCATGCCCATAACCCAGGTTCCGGTCCCGGGCGGAACAGAAAAGCAGGGACTGAACCAGGCGGGTATACGCCGAAAAAAGTTCAATGTTAATCTTGCATCACATTTAATCATCGCAATGTAATCATCACATATTTGTATTATGTACACAGTTTTACTTTTTCCCTCGGAGCCTATCTTTGTAAGCAGATATTTTTTTTTGTTAATGAGTTTTAATTTATTTTTCAACTTTGAAATTACGGTTAAATGTTGCATCTTCACCCCTGTTGGGGTTTGTGTAAGCTCACAACCGATATTAAGAACTCGAGTAATGAACTTAATGATAGTAATATAATGTTCTGATGATGCCAGTTGTTTTTTTATTATTAGTTTTTCATATAATTTAAACCAACTTACGCAATGGGTTGTATAAAAACTCCTCATAATGCAAAGGCTTATTCAAGATGTTTAACTTCATGATACACTATATTGCCAAAAGTATTTGGCCACCTGCCTTGACTCCTATATGAACTTGAAGTGCCATCCCATTCCTAACCCATAGGGTTCAATATGATGTCGGTCCACCTTTTGCAGCTATCTTTTCTTTCTTTAGCCTTTATTTAACCCAGGGGTGTCCAAACTTTTTCCACTGAGGGCCGCACACGTAAAAATGTAAGCATGCGGGGGCCATTTTGATATTTTTCATTTTCAAACCATAAATAAAATATATGGATTTTTTTTTTTTTTTTACCTTTAGCGCTCCCGGGGACCATAAAGGGTCTCAGTCATTAAAATGTAAAAAATAAGTCAAATGATTTATTTTTTTTATTTAACGCTTCAGTAAATCTCTATATCAACTTCAGGTTGATATAAAGTAAAAAAAAAAAAAAAAAGGTTTTATGCCTTTTCTGTCAAAGACAACTTTTTTTTTTATAGTAAAACTGAAATATGCAGTATTTAGTAATTAGATCCCTAAAAGATCAATAATGCAGGACACCATTGATTTTAATTCTTTAATATTTTTGAGTAATCACAGTGAAAACTTAAATAAAATCCTACTAAATATATTTGGGATCCAAAAAGTCCCCCACTCATAAAGTGATACATTTTTATTAGTTTTTTTTTTACTTTTAACACTTAAATGACGAGATCAACTTCAGATATATCTGTCGATTTTACGTTTGAACTATTATTTTGTTTGTATTATGCTCTTTTGTCAAATAAAACTTTCATGTTTTTTTATGGCAACCACACAATATATGCAATATTTTTTTCCACATAAAACATTTTAAAGTGATATTTTTTAAGTAATAATTCAGTACAACACAGATTTGTAGTCTTTTTTTTTTTTTTTTTTTTTTTAGCAATGGCAAAAAAAATAAAAATAAACAAAGACAAAAGAAAAAAAACAGCCTGCATGGCAGCTTTGTGTCAACATTGCAACTTGTTCTTGTTAGATTTCACCTCATTCCACTTTTTTTAAATGTTTTATTTTTTTATTTTTGCAATATTATCAATTTTGCAATTTTTGCAGAATGTGTGGCGGGCCGGTAAACAATTAGCTGCGGGCAGCAAATGGCCCCCGGGCCGCACTTTGGACACCCCTGATTTAACCAGTCAAAATCCCATTGAGATCAAAGATCTCTTTTTCCAAGGGCGACCTGGCCAAGAGGGCAGCAGCAAGGTTACATTAAAAACAATAAACAACACATAAAACATCAAATTTACAACATTAAAACTTGCTCACATGACACATGTGCATACAGACAAGGTAGATTGCAATCCTTTCACAGAAGCTTTAAACTCATTTAATGTAACAAGGGTTTGAAGTTGAAGATTCGATTGTAGGTTATTCCTAGCCTTCGGTGCTGAAAACCTAAATGCTTTCTTGCCCAGTTCAGTTCTTACTTTGGGGACGACAAATTGCAGAACATTTATTGAACGAAGATTGTGACATCCTTGTTTCTTTGTTAAAAGACAAGATGGATAAGATGGAGTGATACCCAGAATGGTTTGTAGATTAACACATACCAATGATTGAGGCGTCGTATCACAGCTTCAACTCCTCTGGGAAGGCTGTCCACAAGGTTGCAGAGTGTGTTTATAGGAATTTTCCACCATTCTTCCAAAAGCGCATTGGTGAGGTCACACACTGATGTTGGTCGAGAAGGCCTGGCTCTCAGTCTCCGTTCTAATTCATCCCAAAGGTGTTCTATCGGGTTCGGGTCAGGACTCTGTGCAGGCCAGTCAAGTTCATCTACACCAGACTCTGTCATCCATGTCTTTATAGACCTTGCTTTGTGCACTGGTGCACAGTCATGTTGGAAGGGGAAAGGACCCGCTCCAGACTGTTCCCACAAGATTGGGAGCATGGAATTGTCCATAATGTTTTGGTATCCTGGAGCATTCCTTTCACTGGAACTAAGGGGCCAAGTCCAACTCCTGAAAAACAACCCCCTAGCATAATTCCTCTTCCACCAAATTTCACACTCGGCACAATGCAGTCCGAATTGTAGCGTTCTCCTGGCAACCTCCAAACCCTTACTCGTCCATCAGATTGCCAGATGGAAAGGCGTGATTCATCACTCCAGAGAAGGCGTCTCCACTGCTCTAGAGTCCAGTCCACGTTTTGCATTGGACTTGGTGATGAATGGCTTAGATGCAGCCGCTCGGCCATGGAAACCCATTCCATGAAGCTCTCTGCGTACTGTACGTGGGCTAACTGGAAGGTCACATGAAGTTTGGAGCTCTGTAGCAACTGACTGCAGAAAGTCGGCGACCTCTTTGCACTATGCTGACCCCTCTCTGTCAGTTTACGTGGCCTACCACTTGGTGGCTGAGTTGCTGTTGTTCCCAAACTCTTCCATTTTCCTAGCAAAGCTCAGCAAAGCTTGACTCAAAGCGTAGGAAAGCTTAACAGATCTTGGTTCAAAGCGCGGACCCCAGTCGCCACCGCATGCCACCAGACGGCCCTCACGCTTTAACGCCGCTTTGCATGCCGCTTTGCATGCCGCTTTGCATGCCGCTTTGCATGCCGCTTTGCATGCCGCTTTGCATGCCGCTTTAAAGCGCCGTCAAAGCGCCGTTGGTGTGAACCTAGCATTACAAACGTTCGTAGCACCTCTTCCAAATGACGGCGCTTTGCTCGCCGCTTTAAAGCGCGGCAAGCGCCGTTGGTGTGAACCAGGCATTAGGAGCGAGGGGATTTCATTTTTTTATTTTTATTTTATTTTTATTTTTTTATTTTTTTATTCTGCAAATTTTTTAAAACTTTTTATTCGACCCCTTTTACCGTATTGCATTTGCATTATCTTGTTTAGCACACTCATTGTTTATGTTTTTATTTTATTTTTTTTATTTTTAATTTTTTTTATTTTTTTGTTTTTGTTTTTTGTTTGCTCCATGCTTTTTTAACCTGTAAAGCACTTTGGTGCAATCTAAAAAGTTGTTGAAAATGTGCTATATAAATAAAGTTGACTTGACTTGACTTCACGACTGGATTTGTTGCACAGGTGGCATCCTATGACTGTTCCATGCTGGAAATCACTGAGAGCGGCCCATTCGTTCACAAATGTTTGTAGAAACAGTCTCCATGCCTAAGTGCTTGATTTTATACACCAAGTGATTATGACACCTGATTCTGATCATTTGGATGGGTGGCCAAATACTTTTGGCAATGTAGTGTATATATAGAGCAGGGGTCACCAACCTTTTTGAAAGCAAGAGCTACTTCTTGGGTACTGATTAATGCGAAGGGCTACCAGTTTGATACACACTTAAATAAATTGCCAGAAATAGCCAATTTGCTCAATTTACCTTTAACTCTATGTTATTATTAATAATTAATGATATTTACACTTAATTGAACGGTTTAGAAGAGGAGAAAACACGAAAAAAATGACAATTAAATTTTGAAACATAGTTTATCTTCAATTTCGACTCTTTAAAATTCAACCGAAAAAAAAGAAGAGAAAAACTAGCTAATTCGAATCTTTTTGAAAAAATTAAAAAAACAATTTATGGAACATCATTGGTAATTTTTCCTGATTAAGATTAATTTTAGAATTTTGATGACATGTTTTAAATAGGTTAAAATCCAATCTACACTTTGTTAGAATATATAACAATTTGGACCAAGCTATATTTCTAACAAAGACAAATCATTATTTCTTCTAGATTTTCCAGAACAAAAATGTAAAAACATTTTTTAAAGACTTTGAAATAAGATTTAAATGTGATTTTACAGATTTTCTAGATTTGCCAGAATATCTTTTTGGAATTTTAATCATAATAAGTTTGAAGAAATATTTCACAAATATTCTTCGTCGAAAAAACAGAAGCTAAAATGAAGAATTAAATTAAAATGTATTTATTATTCTTTACAATAAAAAAAATAAATTTACTTGAACATTGATTTAAATTGTCAGGAAAGAAGAGGAAGGAATTTAAAAGGTAAAAAGGTATGTGTTTAAAAATCCTAAAATCATTTTTAAGGTTGTATTTTTTCTCTAAAATTGTCTTTCTGAAAGTTATAAGAAGCAAAGTAAAAAAAATAATGCATTTATTTAAACAAGTGAAGACCAAGTCTTTAAAATATTTTCTTGGATTTTCAAATTCTATTTGAGTTTTGTCTCTCTTAGAATTAAAAATGTCGGGCAAAGCGAGACCAGCTTGCTAGTAAATAAATACAATTTAAAAAATAGAGGCAGCTCACTGGTAAGTGCTGCTATTTGAGCTATTTTTAGAACAGGCCAGCGGGCTACTCATCTGGTCCTTACGGGCTACCTGGTGCCCGCGGGCACCGCGTTGGTGACCCCTGATATAGAGTGTCACACAAACACACTACAGTAGCCCACATGCTGGATAATACATGATCCAGATGTGCACCACGGTTGTTAAATTAGTGCAAAAAAGGTGAAGCGCATGTCGACTGAGCAGTTTGATGGTGTCTCCCTCTCTTTGCCTTGAATAATGCAATATCCCAGCAAGGGTATGTGGGTCAGTGGGGCTTTACTTTACCCTGAGAGACCCTGCGCCACACACACACTTAATTCACTCACCGAGTTGTCTGCCCGTCTGCCGCCGTGGTTAACTCGCCGTGTGGCGTCGTGCATTTTTCATAAAGTCTGGGTAGCCCCGGTCAATATTTAATATCTGGTATTGACAGGCGAGACCGCTGGCAGGCAGGACTGCGAGCTCCCCTCCTCCTGCTTTCATCCGTCTCTGGGCCGTAATTAAATTAGCTGTGTCTGCCCATGACAAAGAGCCAGTCATTAGACAGTGAGGAGCTGCACTTACAGCGGATATGAAGTTAAGCAGGAATGCGCTGAGCTTAGTGTAAGAAAATGGAATAACTCACTTTCATTGTAATCCATCACATTTTCTTATCCATCCTAAATGCATTTGACATTTTAATTTTATGACTAGTACGGAGCACCTGTTTTACAACCGACTTCCACTTCCTGACACTTTTTTTTATTTGTCCCCAGTGCTCCCCACCTGCTCGCCGCTGGACTTCCACTGTGACAACGGCAAATGTATCCGCCGCTCGTGGGTGTGTGACGGAGACAACGACTGCGAGGACGACTCCGATGAGCAGGACTGCCGTAAGTGGGC
>NC_084732.1:82132812-82192812 GCF_033978785.1 Entelurus aequoreus
TTTATACAATTAGAGAAGGACACTTTAAAATAACAAGTTAGAATAAACTGAACCCTGTATAATAACAGAGCTACCTGTCCAGATGACTGCTGTTTACATGTCATGTGAGGATATAGAACCCTCTATTTTATCCTCCTTCCAACACATCTGTCGACATCTTTCTACATGTGCGTGCTGACTTTGCTCTGAACTCCATTTGTATTATTTTATTGAATATGTTGAAGGACATGATCGGTGATGATGCGAGTCAGCTGCAGCGCACATCTGATGATATTTAGATTTTTAATTTAAGACACAAGTTGGTTATTGAATCCAAACAATATGCCGTGTGTTGGCATACTGTGCTGGATATTATTAGGGGATGGGAGGATGAACCATCAGTTTTCGTCACCACCATCAATCTAAGCCAGGGGTGTCAAACTCATTTTAGATGGGGGGCCACATGGAGAAAAATCTACTCCCAAGAGGGTAAAATCACGGCACGATAACTTAAAAATATAGACAACTTCAGATTGTTTTCTTTGTTTAAAAATAGAACAAGCACATTCTGAAAATGTACAAATCATAATGTTTTTTTTTGTTTTTTTTTACAATTACATGTTGTTGAACTTTATTTGTCGTTATTTATACTTTGTGAATTAATTATGTGATAATGTTCATCAGTCAATTCATTGGTGTTAATTTTCAATCTATCAAGATAAAAAAAAATAACATCAAAATTAGAGATGTCCAATAATGGCTTTTTTGCCGATATTACGATATTGTCCAACTCTTAATTACCGATTCCGATATCAACCGATACCGATATATACAGTCGTGGAATTAACACATTATTATGCCTAATTTTGTTGTAATGCCCCGCTGGATGCATTAAACAATGTAACAAGGTTTTCCTAAATAAATCAACTCAAGTTATGGAAAAAAATGCCAACATGGCACTGCCATATTTATTATTGAAGTCACAAAGTGCATTTTTTTTTAAATGCCTCAAAACAGCTTGGAATTTGGTACATGCTCTTCCTGAGAGAGCACGAGGAGGTTAAGGCGGGCGGGGTTGGGGGGGGGGGGTGTATATTGTAGCGTCCCGGAAGAGTTAGTGCTGCAAGGGGTTCTGGGTATTTGTTCTGTTGTGTTTATGTTGTGTTACGGTGCGGATGTTCTCCCGAAATGTGTTTGTCATTCTTGTTTGGTGTGGGTTCACAGTGTGGCGCATATTTGTAACAGTGTTAAAGTTGTTTGTACGTCCACCTTCAGTGTGACCTGTATGGCTGTTGACCAAGTATGCCTTGCAATCACTTGTGTGTGTCAAAAGCCGTACATATGTGATTGGGCCGACACGCAAAGGCAGTGCCTTTAAGGTTTATTGGCGCTCTGTACTTCTCCCTACGTCTGTGTACCACTCCGTACAGCGGCGTTTTAAAAAGTCACACATTTTACTGTTTGAAACCGATACCGATTATTTCCGATATCACATTTTAAAGCATATATCGGCCGATAATATCGGCAGTCTGATATTATCGGACATCTCTAGTATTCAGCTGTCAGTGCTGCTGGAGTGATTGCCATTGCCCATTACCACATTTCAAAGCAGTGGCCACGTGCCAAGTGCAACCGGGTGTGGCGTCACGCGCAACCCGGCTACCGAAACATGTCATCGTTGGGTTTTAAGTGAATCGGTCAGTGCCAAAAAAAAGTGCCGGACTCAGTACCCATCCAATTTCCATGTCAATACAGCTTGTGAGTGTGCCATACACTCACTCAGGCACCCTTCACTATTCAAATGTATCGGAATGTTCCTTGTGAGTCCGGGTGTGTATTGTATTAAAAACCCATCCCTAAATATAACCATTTAGCAAGAATGTGAAGAATATGACTGCCATTTGTTTGACTTTTGTTGCGCTTTGCAGATCAATTATTTAGGAAGTTGAATTCTGCAAGAGGCGGACCATGAAATCTGCAAAGTGAAACATTGGCGACAGATAATGTTTTTTTCTTTTATTTCTTGTGTGTGCGTGTGTGTGTGTGTGTGTTGGGGGTGTGTGTGTGTGTGTGTGTGTGTGTGTGTGTGTGTGTGTGTGTGTGTGTGTGTGTGTGTGTGTGTGTGTGTGTGTGTGTGTGTGTGTTTGTGAAGCAGGTATGAATTTTTTAGCTTCTTTCAGCGTAAATTGTGATTCCTTCCCCTTTGTCTCAAACTGCTTATTATTTAATGCATTTCCATTCTGTCCCGCCCTCAGCTTATTCCACCTTTTATTAAGGTGGTTTTATTCATTTAGTTTGAGATACTGACCTAAAGATTGTCAATCCCAAACACACACATGCATGACACTGCAATGTATGTCTATTTGAAGGGAATATGATCATGATCAGGAAGCCTGGTAATGACTCAAAAGCGGCGAGCACCCTTTGCCCTTTTGCCGTTTGGCAGCCGGGTGAGTGATCAGGGTCTTGAGGGCTTGTCCACCTTTGACCTTTCTTTGTTTACCTCGCTGATGGCATCAAACACGGCGAGCAGGGGCCACTGGGGGGAGGAACGCAGGTTAGTGCAGCCATTAAATGTGAGTAAAATCCGGTTTTAATTGGGATTTTACTGCCACTTTAGTGGAGGAAATTGGACCGGATCAGCAGTGGCAATTGTTAGTGTGATGTGTGTCGACTGACGACGAATGAAAGATGCATGGAAGTAGCAAGAAATGAAACAATTAGCATGTCCTGTTTTATACAGTTAATCATTCTCCACATAGCGCTTCACTCACTACATTGCAGATTTTACAAAACCCCAATTCAGTGAAGTTGGCACGTTGTGTAACTGGTAAATAAAAACAGAGTACAATGATTTGCAAATCCTTTTCAAGCTATATTCATTTAAATAGACTGCAATGACAAGATACTTAACGTTCAAACTGGAAAACTTAATTTTTTGCAAACATTAGTTCATTTAGAATTTGATGCCGGCAACATGTTTCAAAAAAGCTGGCACAAGTGGCAAAAAAGACTGAGGTGAACAGGTGGGTGCCATGATTGGGTATAAAAGAAGCTTCCATGAAATGCTCAGTCATTCACAAACAAGGATGGGAGGAGGGTCACCACTTTGTGAACAAATGCGTGAGCAAATTGTCCAACAGTTTAAGGACAACATTTCTCAACGAGCTATTGCAAGGAATTTAGGGATTTCACCATCCACGCTCCGCAATATTATCAAAAGGCTCAAAGAATCTGGAGAAATCACTGCACGTAAGCGGCTAAGCCCGTAACCTTGGATCCCTCAGGCGGTACTGCATCAAAAACCGACATCAGTGTGTGAAGGATATCACCACATGGTCTCAGGAACACTTCAGAAAACCACTGTCAGTAACTACAGTTCGTCGCTACATCTGTAAGTGCAAGTTAAAACTCTACTATGCAAAGCGAAAGCCATTTATCAACAACACCCAGAAACACAGCCGGCTTCGCTGGGCCCGAGCTCATCTAAGATGGACTGATGCAAAGTGGAAAAGAGTTCTGTGGTCTGACGAGCCCACATTTCAAATTGTTTTTTGAAAACTGTGGACGCTGGTCCTCCGGACCAAAGAGGAAAAGAACCATCCGGACTGTTATAGGCGCAAAGTTCAAAAGCCAGCATCTGTGATGGTATGGGGGTGTATTAGTGCCCAAGGCATGGGTAACTTACACATCTGTGAAGACACCATTGTTGCTGAAAGGTATATACAGGTTTTGGAGCAACATATGTTGCCATCCAAGAAACGTTATCATGGACGCCCCTGCTTATTTCAGCAAGACAATAACAAGCCATGTGTTACAACAGGGTGCGGGTACTAGACTGGCCTGCCTGTAGTCCAGACCTGTCTCCCATTTGAAAATGTGTGGCGCAATATGAAGCTTAAAATACCACAACGGAGACCCCCGGACTGTTGAACAACTTAAGCTGTACATCAAGCAAGAATGGGAAAGAATTCCACCTGAAAAGCTTCAAAAATTGGTCTCCTCAGTTCCCAAACGTTTACTGAGTGTTGTTAAAAGGAAAGGCCATGTAACACAGTGGTAAAAATGCCCCTGTGCCAACTTTTTTGCAATGTGTTGCTGCCATTAAATTCTAAGTTAATGATTATTTGCCAAAAAAAATAAATATATATACATATCTTGTCTTTGCAGTCTATTCAATTGAATATAAGTTGAAAAGGATTTGCAAATCATTGTATTCTGTTTTTATGTACGATTTACACAACGTGCCAACTTCACTGGTTCTGGGTTTTTGCGATACGTGAGCCGAGACGTCAGTCCAATGGAATCAGTTCAAGTGAATTATGGATTCAAATCCGTGATGTACGATTCACGTGCGGGAATGGTATCACGTCAGTCCCGTCCCCAGCCGACACGGCGCTTTGAAGCCGCGTCACGCCTTGACAGAACTCCAACATCAAACTGAAATCTCTGCTCTGTTGACGTCTATGTCTCGGCGTCTCTTCATCTCTTTCGGTTCGTCTCGGTTGTCTATCAGACACACACACACACACACACACACACACACACACACACACACACACACACACACACACACACACACACACACACACACACACACACACACACACACACACACACACACACACACACACACAGAGAGACACACACACACGTGCACTGCGGGATAGATTATAGATTGCTACCTGCCTTGGGCCATCAGTCATTTGTTCCCCCCTGACTAACGTGTTTACTCTGCCCTGGGCTGGTGGGGGCAGCCATAGTCCATTGATTACGGGCGGGGACCGCAGAAGACTGCTTTTGAAAGTGCTTTAATTGATGGGAGCGTGATTAATTAAAAAAAAATTAAAAAAGAAGGTCGTGCAGAAAAAGGGTTTTGGAGAGAAACCGTGTCAATGTCATGGTGCTAAAAGTTTACTCCAGGCAGTGACTTATCTAACTAGCTCATGTGGGCAGGGGCCGTGGATGACTAATATGTCTTTTATGTTCAGTCTCAAGGTTAACTGTCTTGTGAAATAGCATTTCCTTTTATATCCGAGGCCGGGGTCCCCAATTAAGGCATAAATCACGCTGCAGGGGGGTCTAGGGAGGGCAGCAGTAAATTCAAACTGGTTTTGCATATAAAGCAAGTGGGATTTTATTTAGCTTATTGATTTCTCCAAAATGAATTCCCTCCGCAATAACTTCCATCAAGGCTATAAACACGACCTCTGTAGAATTCGCTCTTTAGAGCACTCGAAGGTATTTGTCCGGCTTAGCCCGGCCTCGCTGCTTCAGAGATTGTTTTGGATGGCGAGAAACCGTGGAAGTATTATTGTAGCGAAAATATTTGCCAACGCGTATCTCAATCTGTGCGTCTGTAATCCAATTTACGTGTCTGTGAACCATACTTGCCAACCTTGAGACCTCCAAATTCGGGAGATTGGGGGGGTGGTTGAGGTGGGCGGGGCCAGGGGAGGGGCCAGGGGCGGGGCGGGGTTAAGGGGGAAGGAGTATATTTATAGCTAGAATTCACTGAAATTCAAGTATTTATTATATATATATATATATATATATATATATATATATATATATATATATATATATATATATATATATATATATATATATATATATACACTACCGTTCAAAAGTTTGGGGTCACATTGAAATGTCCTTATTTTTGAAGGAAAAGCACTGTACTTTTCAATGAAGATAACTTTAAACTAGTCTTAACTTTAAAGAAATACACTCTATACATTGCTAATGTGGTAAATGACTATTCTAGCTGCAAATGTCTGGTTTTTGGTGCAATATCTACATAGGTGTATAGAGGCCCATTTCCAGCAACTATCACTCCAGTGTTCTAATGGTACAATGTGTTTGCTCATTGGCTCAGAAGGCTAATTGATGATTAGAAAACCCTTGTGCAATCATGTTCACACATCTGAAAACAGTTTAGCTCGTTACAGAAGCTACAAAACTGACCTTCCTTTGAGCAGATTGAGTTTCTGGAGCATCGCATTTGCGGGGTCAATTAAACGCTCAGAATGGCCAGAAAAAGAGAACTTTCATCTGAAACTCGACAGTCTATTCTTGTTCTTAGAAATGAAGGCTATTCCACAAAATTGTTTGGGTGACCCCAAACTTTTGAACGGTAGTGTATATATATATATATATATTAGAGATGTCCGATAATATCGGCATGCTGATATTATCGGCCGATAAATGCTTTAAAATGTAATATCGGAAATTATCGGTATCGTTTTTTTTATTATCGGTATCGGTTTTTGTTGTTTTTTTTGTTGTTGTTTTTTATATTAAATCAACATAAAAAACACAAGATACACTTACAATTAGTACACCAACCCAAAAAACCTCCCTCCCCCATTTACACTCATTCACACAAAAGGGTTGTTTCCTTCTGTTATTAATATTCTGGTTCCTACATTATATATCAATACATATCAATACAGTCTGCAAGGGATACAGTCCGTAAGCACACATGATTGTGCGTGCTGCTGGTCCACTAATAGTACTAACCTTTAACAGTTAATTTGACTCATTTTCATTAATTACTAGTTTCTATGTAACTGTTTTTATATTGTTTTACTTTCTTTTTTATTCAAGAACATGTTTTTAATTTATTTGTCTTATTTTATTTTATTTTATTTTTTTAAAAAGGACCTTATCTTCACCATACCTGGTTGTCCAAATTAGGCATAATAATGTGTTAATTCCACGACTGTATATATCGGTATCGGTTGGTATCGGTAATTAAAGAGTTGGACAATATCGGAATATCCGATATCGGCGGTCACGGCATGTTCTTGCCGCAATTGTTGGTCAATTTTTTGGGGCATTACAGCGAAACACGAGGGCGGTTGCGGCATTTTCCGCGGTTAAATTCGAGCCCTGTATCACTTCTTGTGTATCATGAGGCACGGACGCTTCAGTATCGTTTGACCCATCACTACCATGTACATAATGGGATGAATCACTCCTACTGTTTGTCTCTCCAGCTCCCAGGGAGTGCGAGGAAGATGAGTTCCAGTGCCAAAACGGCTACTGTATCCGTAGCCTGTGGCACTGTGACGGAGACAACGACTGCGGCGACAACAGCGACGAGCAGTGCGGTGAGTACGAACACGCACGAGAGTCGCATCACCATTGGCCTTTTTTTACCATTGATTCGGCTTCTTCCAGACATGAGGAAATGTTCCGACAAGGAGTTCCGCTGCACGGACGGCAGCTGCATCGCCGAGCATTGGTACTGTGACGGGGACACGGACTGTAAAGACGGCTCCGATGAGGAAAATTGCCGTGAGTAATGAAAAGTTCAAATTACTTAGACGAAAAAAAAACAGTCTGACGTTCGAACTTCGGGCGACTTGTCTGGAAGAACATGTGTGCAAACGCAAAATCAAGATTGTCCCTCAACGTGAGAACACTGATACTGAGTGGAGACAATACAGTAAATAGATACGCGGAAATTTTGATGGGCCTGCTATCTGTGCCCCAGACCTCTCAGCCGGAAGCCGCCGTGCTTTGAAAATGGTGCCGGGTGTCTGAATCCGAGAGTTGTAAGTGTAACTGTCCCAAATGAGCTACAGAGCTAGCCTGAAATGTTAGCATGTTTACATAAAATTGCTAACATTTAGCATGTCTCACATTTCAAGTAACACGGCTTGAATTGAATTGATTAATGTGGACCCCGACTTAAGCAAGTTGAAAAACTTATTCGGGGGTTACCATTTAGTGGTCAATTGTACGGAATATGTACTGTACTGTGCAATCTACTAATAAAAGTCTCAATCAATCATGCTAACGTTAGCACACTGCCTGTCACATACAAAGTTATATGACTGTAGGTTAAACGATTGCAAAATTAGCTCCAAAAGCTCTCCTAGCCTAAATTGTTAGCATGTTTGCATACAATTGCTAACATTTAACATTTTTCCTAACGATGGCATGCTAACAGCTAGCATGTCTCACATTTCAAGTAACACAGCTGTAAGGTGTATGGCTGCAGGAAAAGAGAAAAAAGTGTAAAATTAGATGAAAAAGTTAGCATGCTAAAGTTAGCTTGCCAGCATGCTAACATTAGCACGCTGACAGTTAACAGCTGTCACACACAACGTTATATAAACGGTTGCAAAATTAGCTCCAAAAGCTCTCACTTTAATGGTAGCATGCTAACATTAACATGCTAACAGTTAGCTTGTTCCACATACCAAGTTACATGACTAAAATGAGCTTCAGAGCTGGCCTAAAATGCTACCATGCTTACATAAAATTGCTAAAATTTTGCATTTTTCCTATCGATGGCATGCTAACAGCTAGCATGTCTTACATTTCAAGTAACACGGCTGTAAGGTGTATGGCTGCGGGAATAGAGAAAAAAAGTGTAGAATTAGAAGAAAAAAAGTTTGCACTTTACCGTTAGCGTGCTAGCATGCTAACATTAGCACACTGACAGTTAACAGCTATCACATACAAAGTTATATGACTGTAGGTTAAACGGTTGCAAAATTAGCTCCAAAGGCTCTCACTTTAATGGTAGCATGCTAACGTTAACATGCTAAGAGTTAGCTTGTTCCACATACCAAGTTACATGACTAAAATGAGCTTCAGAGCTGGCCTAAAATGCTACAATGCTTACATAAAATTGCTAAAATTTAGCATTTTTCCTATCGATGGCATGCTAACAGCTAGCATGTCTCACATTTCAAGTAACACGGCTGTAAGGTGTATGGCTGCGGAATTAGAGAAAAAAAGTGTAGAATTAGTAAAAAAAAGTTAGCACTTTACAGTTAGCGTGCTAGCATGCTAACATTAGCACACTAACAGTTAACAGCTGTCACATACCAAGTCATACGACTGTAGGTTAAACGGTTGCAAAATTAGCTCCAAAAGCTCTCACTTTAATGGTAGCATGCTAACGTCAACATGCTAAGAGTTAGCTTGTTCCACATACCAAGTTACATGACTAAAATGAGCTTCAGAGCTGGCCTAAAATGCTACAATGCTTACATAAAATTGCTCAAATTTAGCATTTTTCCTATCGATGGCATGCTATTAGCTAGCATTTTCTCACATTTCAAGTAACACGGCTGTAAGGTGTATGGCTGCGGAATTAGAGAAAAAAAGTGTAGAATTAGTAAAAAAAAGTTAGCACTTTACAGTTAGCGTGCTAGCATGCTAACGTTAGCACACTAACAGTTAACAGCTGTCACATACCAAGTCATACGACTGTAGGTTAAACGGTTGCAAAATTAGCTCCAAAAGCTCTCACTTTAATGTAGCATGCTAACGTTAACATGCTAAGAGTTAGCTTGTTCCACATACCAAGTTACATGACTAAAATGAGCTTCAGAGCTGGCCTAAAATGCTACAATGCTTACATAAAATTGTTAAAATTTAGCATTTTTCCTATCGATGGCATGCTAACAGCTAGCATGTCTCACATTTCAAGTAACACTGCTGTAAGGTGTATGGCTGCGGAATTAGAGAACAAAAGTGTAGAATTAGTAAAAAAAAGTTAGCACTTTACAGTTAGCGTGCTAGCATGCTAACGTTAGCACACTAACAGTTAACAGCTGTCACATACCAAGTCATACGACTGTAGGTTAAACGGTTGCAAAATTAGCTCCAAAAGTTCTCACTTTAATGGTAGCATGCTAACGTTAACATGCTAAGAGTTAGCTTGTTCCACATACCAAGTTACATGACTAAAATGAGCTTCAGAGCTGGCCTAAAATGCTACAATGCTTACATAAAATTGTTAAAATTTAGCATTTTTCCTATCGATGGCATGCTAACAGCTAGCATGTCTCACATTTCAAGTAACACGGCTGTAAGGTGTATGGCTGCGGAATTAGAGAACAAAAGTGTAGAATTAGTAAAAAAAAGTTAGCACTTTACAGTTAGCGTGCTAGCATGCTAACATTAGCACACTAACAGTTAACAGCTGTCACATACCAAGTCATACGACTGTAGGTTAAACGGTTGCAAAATTAGCTCCAAAAGCTCATTTTAAAGGTAGCATGCTAACGTTAACATGCTAACAGTTAGCTTGTTCCACATACCAAGTTATATGACCAAAATGAGCTTCAGAGCTAGCCTAAAATGTTAGCATGCTTACAAAAATTGTTAACATTTAGCATTTTTCCTGTCGATGGCATGCTAACAGCTAGCATGTCTCACATTTCAAGTAACACGGCTGTAAGGTGTATGGCTGCGGAATTAGAGAACAAAAGTGTAGAATTAGTAAAAAAAAGTTAGCACTTTACAGTTAGCGTGCTAGCATGCTAACGTTAGCACACTAACAGTTAACAGCTGTCACATACCAAGTCATACGACTGTAGGTTAAACGGTTGCAAAATTAGCTCCAAAAGCTCTCATTTTAAAGGTAGCATGCTAGCGTTAACATGCTAACAGTTAGCTTGTTCCACATACCAAGTTATATGACCAAATTGAGCTTCAGAGCTAGCCTAAAATGTTAGCATGCTTACAAAAATTGCTAACATTTAGCATTGTTCCTGTCAATGGCATGCTAACAGCTAGCATGTCTCACATTTCAAGTAACACAGCTGTAAGGTGTATGGCTGCGGAATTAGAGAAAAAAAGTGTAGAACTAGAAAAAAAAGTTTGCACTTTACCGTTAGCGTGCTAGCATGCTAACGTTAGCACACTGACAGTTAACAGCTGTCACATACCAAGTCATACGACTGTTGGGTAAACGGTTGCAAAATTAGCTAAAAAAAGTTAGCACTTTAGTGTTAACATGCTAAAATAAACATGCAAACGGTTAGCATGTGTCACATACCAAGTTATATGACTGTAATTAGAGGAAAAAAATGTGAAGTTGGCTAAAAAAAGTTAGCACTTTAATGTTAGCGTTAAAGCATTGCAAGCGCCTACTCACTGCTGCTTAGCAGCATGTAAATGGGCGCTGGCATTGCAGCAGGCCCATAATAAATGGCGTGACCGCAATGCAAGTAAATGCATCACAACGTATCATAGCAACAAAATGCAAATGTCGCCTGGAGTAACCGTGGGTAACATATGGGATGATGTCAGGGTAATCTGATTGGATGTGTAATTGATGCATCCTTGCTGTTTTGTAAAAGATTGACCCACTTAAACCAACTGAATATCTCGTTCCAATGCTGCACGCACTCAATAAAGAAGTAAATATTTGACATGGCTTTTTTTTACATAGCTTCTAGATCAGATCTGGGCAAATTAAGGCCCGGGGGCCACATGCGGCCCGTTAAGCTTTTCAACCTGGCCCGCTGGACATTCCCAAATATTTGTTTTTAAATCTTTAAGATGGAAACTGTAGCTGCCGTTATGATGTGCAGTGATGTTTTCAAATGACCGTAAGTCTTGAACTATACAAAGTATTTCCATGGTTGGAATCTGCACTTTTGCATGATATACTAGTTACTAGTGTTGTCCTGATACCAATATTATTTCGATACTTTTCGGTACTTTTTGATACTTTTCTAAATAAATAATTATTGGCTTTATTTCAACCAAATATCTTAGGGTGTGGCGGACCGGTACTTTTCAGAGGCGGTATGGTACCGAATATGATTCATTAGTATCGCGGTACTATACTAATACCTGTATACCGTACAACCCTACTAGTTACTATGGTAATCTACGTCACAGCAGGTCAGACGAGGCACCAAGCAGTGTGGGTGGGGGAGCGTTTCCACAGAGTGTTTCCAGAGCGGCCAGCCTGAAATGTGGGTGTCAGGGACAGACGCGGAAGGAGATTTCTAGTTTCTAGTTTCTAGTTCTAAAGCTAAGTGATATATCAGATCGTAGATGTTTTTTGTTTTTGTTTACCCTTCACGTTCATATTTCGCTGTGTTTGTTGCATTTGTGTCGCATTCGGCTTGATTGTAAAATATGTCGATCGAGAGGGGGTGTGACGTTCCGATGTTGTCAATATTCAGGGTTTTATCGTTCATAGAAAAATATAAAATTCCATTACGTTTTTTAAGGCGGTCTGTCATAACATTTTTAGCATTCAATCAGACTTTATTGTGAGGTTCTGTATTAGTTTTCCTAAAAATAGATATACTGGCCCCCAGACACATTTTTTTCCTCTAAATTTGGCCCCCCGAGTCAAAATAATTGCCCAGCCCTGTTCTAGATAATAACTAGTCCAGTTGTTCCGACTATGATTGTTATTTATTACTCCGGTACTCTTGTATTTTGTATTCGTATAGTGTTTTGTACATTGTACAGAATTGCTTATTATTTTTATTGGATAGTAGTCTGTTTATTTCAATTGTTAGTTTTTTCTTTATTACCTGTTGTGTAATTTATTTTTACACCATATTTGTTCCCACTACCGCACCTTAAATTGGAGTCCTTAATCTCGTTATATGCAAATATAATGACAATAAAGTCCATTCTGTTCTATTCTATTCTATGAAGCATGATGGATATTTCTGCAGCTACAGTAGGACATACAGTCATGTGCTTAAGTCAACCAAGCTGTGCATCATTCTCCCCCTCCACTGTCACCCAAGATGCGCACTCTGGGTGGAGCAAGCGTCAAAAGTGGGAGTTCCCTGTCAAATCTGGCCCTCCGCGTATTCGCTCATCGGCTTAAGTGCTTTCGCTCCTACGCGCTTATGAGGCCGCAATTAAGTCCAACGCCCCAGGAAGGTGAAACATTATATTGCGCTTGAAGTTTGGGATGCAAACCTATAAAACTATTCTCATCATTTCATTTGGAGACATCTGCAAACATCCATTGAGATGAGAATAAAAGGACCATAGTGACATTTTATAAACCCCAAAACCAGTGAAGTTGGCACGTTGTGTAAATGGTAGATAAAAACAAAATACAATGATTTGCAAATCTTTTTCAACCTTTATTCAATTGAATAGACTGCTAAGACAAGATACTTAACGTTCAAACTGGTAAACTGTTATTTTTTGGGAAATATTAGCTCATTTGGAATTTGATGCCTGCAACATGTTTCAAAACATCTGAGAAACAAGGCTGAGAAAGTTGAGGAATGCTCATCAAACACTTATTTGGAACATCCCACAGGTGAACAGGCAAATTGGGAACAGATGGGTGCCATGATTGGGTATAAAAGTAGATTCCATGAAATGCTCAGTCATTCACAAACAAGGATGGGGCGAGGGTCACCACTTTGTCAACAAATGCGTGAGCAAATTGTCCAACAGTTTAAGAACAACATTTCTCAACCGGCTATTGCAAGGAATTTAGGGATTTCACCATCTATCAAAAGATTCGGAGAATTTGGAGAAATCACTGCACATAACATTGAATGCCCGTGACCTTGGATCCCTCAGGCATAGTACTGCATCAAAAAGCAACATCAGTGTGTAAAGGATATCAACACACTTCAGAAAACCACTGTCAGTAACTGCAGTTGGTCGCTACATCTGTAAGTGCAAGTTAAAACTCTACTATGCAAAGCGAAAGCCATTTATCAACAACACCCAGAAACGCCGCCGGCTTCGCTGGGCCCGAGCTCATCTAAGATGGACTGATGCAAAGTGGAAAAGTGTTCTGTGGTGTGATGAGTCCACATTTCATATTGTTTTTGGAAACTGTGGACGTCGTGTACTCCGGACCAAAGAGGAAAAGAACCATCCGGTTCCACGGCGTGTTGAACAACTTAAGCTGTACATCAAGCAAGAATGGGAAATAATTACACCTGAAAAGCTTCAAAAATTGGTCTCCTCAGTTCCCAAATGTTTACTGAGTGTTGTTAAAAGGAAAGGCCATGTAACACAGTGGTAAAAATGCCCCTGTGACAACTTTTTTGCAACGTGTTGCTGCCATTAAATTCTAGGTTAATGATTATTTGCAAAAAAAAACAAAGTTTCTCTTGTCTTTGCAGTCTATTCAATTGAATATAAGTTGAAAAGGATTTGCAAATCATTGTATTCTGTTTTTATTTACCATTTACACAACGTGCCAACTTCACTGGTTATAGGTTTTGTATTATCAACAAAAATGTAGCAAGCATAACAGAAACAAATTAATCAATTTTAATCATATTATTTAATTGATTTTTTTGACAGTTAAAGGGGACACTTCCTTGTGGTCGAGATCAGAGGTCTTCTTTAGGGGTCCTATGTTGCTCCAGACTTTTTTCCAAAATATATTTCATTGTATTCCCACAAATTGTAAATGCCTTTAAATACCGTACAGGCGTTAGACTTCACAGGTTTGCCTAGTTGGCCACATCTATAGGAACCGCTGAAAGGTAACCCGTCACAGCGGTCAGGTGACTCTTTTGAAGAAGACTGCGGATGACAGTCGAAACATGTCAAGGAAAAACTCCATCTAGTAAATATTGTTTGCCTGAAAGAAAAATTGGAAAGTACCGTATTTTCCAGACCATAGGGCGCACCGGATTATAAGGCGCACTGCCCATGAGCGGGTCTAGTCAGGTCTATTTTCATACAAAAGGCACACCGGATTGTAGGGCGCATTAAAGGAGTCATATTATTAATATTTTTTCTAAATGTAAAACACTTCCTTGTGGTCTACATAACATGTAATGGTGGTTCTTTGGTCAAAATGTCGCATAGATTATGTTTTACAGACCATCTTCAAGCCGCTTTCTGACAGTCGCTTTAGGATGCGCCGTTTTGTGGGCGGTCTTATTTACGTGGCTCACCTTCGGCAGCGTCTTCTCCTCGTCATCTTTGTTGTAGCGGTGTAGCGTGCACGGACGGGAGTGGAAGAAGTGTCAAAAGATTGGCTAAAGAAGAGCTAACTGTTTTAATGACATTCGGACTTTACTTAAATTAATAACGGAGCAGCGTCTCCCATGAAAAACCGTCCGACCGGAACTCTCTAATAGCTAAAGTTCCTTGGGTGAATAATGTAAACTCACTACACCGGTATGTTTTAGTGCTTTCATGGCGAGTTTACTGACAAATATAAGTAAGCACTTTACACTACTTTATATTAGAAATGGCAACAGCGGAGGATGAATGTCCCATAACAAGAAGATAGAGAAAAAGAAGAATCTTATCGACTGCGGTGTCGGCAGGGACTAAAAAGGCGGACTTGTGCAAAATGTTCGGGAATTATACACAGTGTTTCCCATAAACTGCCAAGATACCTGTGGTGGTGGGGGCGTGGCTATGGGCGTGGTCACCATGACATCATCGAGTAATTTGCATAATTTACTACAATGATATGATTTTCTCTAAAAAGGCTCAAAAAATGTATACTTACTAATTAATAATAACAGTTTTGTTTTAAACACCCATCCATCCATCCATCCATCCATCCATCCATCCATCCATCCATCCATCCATCTATTTTACAATATAATTACAACACTTTATGTACATATTTATACACAGATTTGAACAATAAGTTATTCACTGAAATATATTTATTAATTGTGGTTCTTACAAAAAAATATATCTTATAAAAATATAAAAGCTAAAATGTCTCTTAAAGCTCTGCCCCTTTAATTAGTGCATACTAAATAATTTAACTTTAGCCTACTACTACAACCATATTATTTACCAGCAACATAAAGTGAAACAGAGGCAGATGTGTCCTGCCACAGTCAGTAACAAATAAACAGAAAACAGTAGTGGTGGTAGATAGACACAAAGCTTCATCAAACATCTGATCCACTGAACAAAGAGCTCCAACAATCTTGATCCTACACTTCTCTTTTGTAAAGTAAATCTGAACAGCCGATATGGGCATCTACATCAACTATATGATTTGCCTGAGAAGCTGGACAGGACAAAAATAAAAATAAAAAATATTTTTTTTGTCGCGGCCTTAATTCTTTCGTGGCGGGCCGCCACAAATAAATGAATGTGTGGGAAACACTGATGCAGATCCCAAATACAGATCAGCAGGAAGAAAAGTTGCTTTTGCATAATATTGTGAAGCAAAACGGCAGATATGTCTTACCTCATACACACACCATAATAATACTCGTATGTTGAAGCACAGTACAATCCATCAAGCGGTGCGGCTTCATAGCTTACCAAAGTCGTACTGAAACATTTTGATAGATTTTTGAGCGTCGTGTGTAATGTTCTATATTTTCAATGGAACATATAAAATGTTGGTGTTGTTTACTTGAGTCATATTGCAGTTTACACGTATCTCTTATGTTTGACTGCCATCTACTGGTCACACTTATCATTTCACCATATACCAAAAAAAATAGCTTCGAGGTGGGTCAGCACAACCAGAATTATTCCGTACATCAGGCGCACTGTCGAGTTTCGAGGAAATGATAGGATTTTTAAGTGCGCCTTTATAGTCCGAAAAATACGGTATATGAATGAAAAGACTTAACGAAGCCCTTTTGAGCTGCGTAAAAAACAGCTGCATTTATTGCTGTTATTATGTGATGCCAAGATTAGACGAACGTAACGCTTATGTTACCTTTTTTTTTCGTTTTTATAATGACTCAAAGACCGGCGCCTCAGTTAAGTGGGGTGGAGCGTGTCTGGATGGGGGAATACGAATAAGACAAAGGTACGAAATTTCAAGTGCGTAAAAAAAACCCGGCAGAATTGGTTCCATAATATGCAAGTCGACTTTAATCATTATTTCCTTCATTGAAACAACTTCAAAGTACTTCAGGGAGTAAACTGCTGAGCCATTTTCCCACTGCAGTCATCTGTTAACCGTGTGTGTGTGTGTGTGTGTTCTGGCAATGCTTACTTAACGGGGACACCGCTCTGTTTACACAGTCACCTTTAGGGGACCTCTGACGGTATGGGGACAAAAAAACAAGCCCCCTAAAGGGAAGGAAACCTTTTTAAATGATAGTCAGCTCCATTCTGACGATGCTTTAGAGATGTTTAAGCTTTGGCCCATAAAACATGTTTACTGGTTAGTTTGAGTGTGAGACATTTGCACAGCAGCCCCCTCATCGGGCTGTAGCTGGTATATATATATATATTTTTCCACTAAAGGCCGCACACGGAAAAATTAAAGCATGTGGGGGCCATTTTGATATTTTTCATTTACAAGCCATAACAAAATATATGCATTTTTTATTTATTTTACCTTTAGGGGTCCCGGGGACCATAAAGGGTCTCAGTCATTAAAATGTTAAAAATAAGTCAGATTATTTTTTTTTAATTATTATTTAACGCTTACAGTAAATCTCTATATCAACTTCAAGTTGATATAAAGTAATACAAATTAAAAAAAAATGTTTTATGGCTTTTCTGTCAAAAACAACTTAGTTTTTTTATAGTAAAACTGAAATATGCAGTATTGAGTAATTAGAGCCCGAAAAGATCAATAATGCAGGACACCATTGATTTTAATTCTTTCATATTTTTGAGTAATCACAGTGAAAAGATAAATAAAAAATCACTAAATATATTTGGGATCCAAAAGGTGCCCCACTTATAAAGCGATACATTTTTATTAGGTTTGTCTTTTACTTTCAACACTTAAGTTACGAGATCAACTTCAGATATATCTGTCGATTTTATGCTGGAACAATTATTTTGTTTGTTTTATGCACTTTTGTCAAAGAAAACTTTGATGTTTTTATATGGCTACTACACAATATATGCAATATTTACCACATAAAACATTTTAAAGTGAAATATTTGAAGTAATTGGAGCCCTGAAAATAATTCATTATAAACATGGATTTTTTTATCATTATTTTTATTTTTTTGAGCAATGGCAAAAAAAAGAAAAATGAATAAAGACAAAAGAAAAAAAAAACAGCCTGCATGGCAGCTTTTGTGTCAACATTGCAACTTTTTCTCGTTAGATTTCACCTCATTCCACTTTTTTTAGTATTATTTTTTATTTTTACAATAATATTTCCAGAATGTGTGGCGGGCCGGTAAACAATTAGCTGCGGGCCGTAAATGGCCCCCGGGCCGCTCTTTGGACACCCCTGCTATAAGAGGACATCTGTAGTGCTGTATTCTGAGCGGTGTTGGGACTAACTGTAACGCCATTAGTTTCGGCTGTAACTAGTAATCTAACGCGTTATTTTTTATATTCAGTAACTCAGTTACCGTTACTACATGATGCGTTACTGCGTTATTTTACGTTATTTTTTTATGTAGTATCGGCTAGAAACAGAAGATCTGAATGTGTTTTATTGGAGCGCTGCGGTGTCGTCCTTCTGTGTCACAAGGAAAAGAAAAGGCGTGCTTTTTGTGGGTGGGGTCGGGGGGGCGCGGCTCCTCCTCCCTGACCATAGTTGAGGGGCGCAGGGGAGACGTTCCTCCAGGGCCTATGTACTTCGGGGCTAACAACCCTCACTTTACACGGAAGAGGGTCTTTACAGCTGAGGGTGAATGACGAGGCCGGCGGTTTGTTGCGACTTTGTGACTTTATTGGACGCAGCCATCCACCAAGCTAGAGCACCTGCACGCACTCACTGTCGCCGTTCCCTCACCTCTCTCGCCCGCTCACTCACTGACGTCACTCACCTCACATGTTGTCATATCTTAAAGGGCCACACACACACACACACACACACACACACACACACACACATACGCTACTCTCATAACAACTAACAAGACATCATGGTGAAGCCAGAAGTTGAGTTTCTTAACATGGAGACATTCTCAATACTTTTCTTTTGTCGAGCACAAAGAAAATAACATTTTAATTAAATGTAAGTTGTGTCTTGGATCAAAGATCTTATCTACTTAAAGTTTAAAGCTAAAGTGCCATTATGTTGCAGCTATTTAAAATAGTTTTGTCAATTTGTTCTGGCCTGAAATAAAAAGGCCCTTTGAAACATATCTTTGTCTTTGTGTGTTGTATGTAGACCACATTGTTTGTGTGTTGTATGTAGACCACATTGTTTGTGTGTTGTACGTAGACCACATTGTTTGTGTGTTGTATGTAGACCACATTGCTTTCTGAGTTCAGTGATGCAAATGCATGTCAAGTTGATCAACAGATTGTATTATTCTCCAGTGCAATAACAGTACTGAAATGAAGGCTAAAAGGGCATTAATGGGAGCCTTAAAATAAAAAAATAAAAAAAAAGTAACTAAATAGTTACTTTTCACAGTAACACATTACTTTTTGGTGTAAGTAACTGAGTTACTTTTGAAATAAGGTTTTCAGTAACTAACCCAACACTAATTCTGAGGATCATGTCATATTTAATTTGAACTCTTTATTTTTTTTTAAATGGTCCTCAGTAGTCACATACAAATGTGTGTGAATTATGCAAAATTATTTTAAATTTGGTCCCCATGAACCATGTTAACTCTTTTTTCCCCAGTAAGAATGATCAGCACCTTACTTCATCAATCCAGAGATTTAAAGGCCTACTGAAATGAAATGGGTTTTTTTAAGCGGGAATAGCAGATCCATTCTATGTGTCATACTTGATCATTTCGCGATATTGCCATATTTTTGCTGAAAGGATTTAGTAGAGAACATCGACGATAAAGTTCGCAACTTTTGACATCGCAGTTTGAAGGGCTCCTCACATTTCCCCATTGTTTACACCAGCAGCGGGAGCGATTCGGACCGAGAAAGCGACGATTACCCCATTAATTTGAGCCAGGATGAAAGATTCGTGGATGGGGAACGTGAGAGTGAAGGACTAGAGTGCAGTGTAGGCGTATCTTTTTTCGCTCTGACCGTAACTTAGGTACAAGGGCTCATTGGATTCCACACGCTCTCCTTTTTCTATTGTGGTTCACGGATTTGTATTTTAAACCACCTCGGATACTATATCCTCTTGAAAATGAGAGTCGAGAACGCGAAATGGACATTCACAGTGACTTTTATCTCCACGACAATACATCGGTGAAGCACTTTAGCTACGGAGCTATCGTGATAGCATCGTGCTTAAATGCAGATAGAAACAAAATAAATAAGCCCCTGACTGGAAGGATAGAAAGCAGATCAACAATACTACTATCAGGAGACACCGAACCAAACGATGGACCTGTGACTACACGGTTAATGCTGTGCCGCCTGTCGAAGCCTAGCAATGCTGTTGCTAACGACGCCATTGAAGCTAACTTAGCTACGGGACCTCTTCAGAATTTTTTTTTATGCCTCCACAACCTGTAGAAAGGGTGGTCCCCACAAGTGATGATCAAAAACTTGGTCCCCATTCCAAATGATAACCAGTGTGTGTGTGTGTGTGTGTGTGTGTGCAGCCTCGGATGTGATGGCAGCCACCTGCAGCGTGGAGGAGTTCCAGTGTGCATATGGCCGCTGCATCCTGGACATCTATCACTGTGACGGGGACGACGACTGCGGCGACTGGTCGGATGAGTCAGACTGCTGTAAGACACTTTGCACATTTGTTTACCGTCTTCTTCCTCGGCGTTGGCACCGTCGGCTGACTGAGTGTTTTGCTTTCTGCAACAAGATCATCAACTTGTGTGTGTTAGACTGCAGGATGCGTCGCCTGCACGCACGCACGCACACTGGAAGCGTGTGGTCCTAATTTCAAGTGTTATGTTTCACTCCACCTGCTTTCACCTCCCGTCTCTAATGTGTTACATCTTTGTTTCACTCCCTCGTCGACGACATCATGGTTGACGCACACACACTCACACACACACACAAACAGGCACAGGTCTGCCTCTTTGATGTGTTTATCTGCAGTGTGATAAGCACAGCTTCAAGGTCCCCTGTCATCATTTGAGTTCCGCCAAGGTCACCGTTGAGTCGGTTGAGTGATTCTCTTGTTTCGTCTTTCTCCCGTGGCCACGTTTTTTTTTAATCCCTTGTGCAACCCTAGAGCCCAGAACGAGCATTGCAAGTGATGTGATTGTTCAGTTTGAAGGTCAGGGGTCTGAAATGTCGCCAGGTTTTTGATCTTAACAACTCTTTAGGCCCCATTGACTCCCATTATAATTTCGATTTTATAACACACTGTAATCCATGTTTTACTATGCTTTTTACATGAAAACTCGTGTTGGTGTGCCCTTAACCACCAGAAGGTGCCAGGAAACCATGTCTAATGATGATGAGCATAAATGAGTTAAACTGCAATTAAAAACCGCTGACATGCAGGTGTATGTAACATGGCAGCTATTAGTGCTGCACAAAATAATCAAATTACATCCAAATCACTATTCTTATGCATCCTGACTCTAATCCCTGTGTGTGTGTGTGTGTGTGTGTGTGTGTATATATATATATATATATATATATATATATATATATATATATATATATATATATATATATATATATATATATATATATATATATATATATATATATATATATATATATATATATATATATATATATATATGTCTTAATTAGATTATCCAAAAAATAGTGCTCGATACCGTGGTAGAGCGTAATATGTATGTGTGGGAAAAAAATCACAAGACTATTTCATCTCTACAGGCCTGTTTCATGAGGGGTTTCCTCAATCCAAAAATCTCCTGAGGATTGAGGAAACCCCTCATGAAACAGGCCTGTAGAGAAGAAATAGTCTTGTGATTTTTTTCCCACACATACATATATATATATATATATATATATATATATATATATATATATATATATATATATATACATACACCATTTAAAACATAAATAATAAAAATGAATACATTATTTTTACTATTTATACAACTTTATATCAATTGGTAGAGCTGAAGTTGTTAAATTGTTTCAAGTTAAAAATTTAAAAAAATGCCTATGACACTTTTATGAGTGGGTTCTTTTCGGGTCCTAAGAGTAAGTGTGTATAGTTAATTTTAAGCTTGCACAAGGGTTGATTAAATAGCAACATTTTGCTCAACTTTTTCAGCTGACGCATGCAATGGAAACCACGTTTTGGACATAAGTACACATGGAGAAACAAGACATCTTTCTGTATTTCACTTCGCCCTGAAAAAATAATGTGAATTCTTCGTTTTTTTCGTGCACACACATACACACACACATACACGCACACAGGCATTCCATGGTTTTGCGTCTCCATATACATGAAAAGTGCTTTGTTCAGGAAAAAAAGAGTCTCCTTCCCTCACGCCAACACCATAATGCTCGCACATCCACTTTACAATGTGCATGAACATTTATAGACGTGTTTATGAGACGCAAGTAGGCAACACACTGCATGTGTGTGTGTGTGTGTCACTGTGACGGCATCCCACACGGACTTTTGTTCCCTGTAATTCTCCCTCTCTCTTTGGGACAACCACTTGCTGTTTCCATCATCTCTGTATTCTCTAAGCCTGCAGCAGCAGGCGTGATGCACCTTTCCAACACTTTTTTTTTGTCTTTCACTTTCCTCTCCCGCCTTGTCGTTTTTCTTCATCTTTGGCCCTCTCTTCAAGGGAAGCCGACATGTGCCGTCAGGAGGAAATATGTCAGAGAAATGCACACACCAGATTTAGGATGCTTGTTTGATTTGGCTTTAATCTGCCTGCCAAATTTCACCCTCATCCCTTGTTAGCTGCAGCGTGTTTTTCCATCTTAAATCAAATGTAGTGATATACTGTGCTGAACAGTAACCAATGGCACCGAGAGTTGTGCAGTCAAATGCACAGTGCACAAATTGACCACTAGTGGTGCTCAAGCACCTGCACTTGTGCCCTGTGTGGGAAAAGTGTCCTTTCTGCTGAAGACCAGTATTTTTATTTGTTTATTCTAAAATTACTCAGTTTTCCAAGCCTCCGAATCGGCTGCAGACTACAATACAATTACAATTAATGTGGCGACTCGTCCGGAGGCCATGTTTAATAAAGGGAGACAGAGCATACCTGTCAACATTTGCATGTCAGTAAAGGGGAAATTTCCCAAGAAAATGGGGAAAAAGAAGGTGTTTTGGAATTTTTCTAATCAAGTAGTCTAACAAAATTGTCTTTCCTAGATTTATTTGAGAAGCACAGGTCACATTCATAGCAAGGTATGTAAGGAGTGTGCATTAGAAGAGAGATGCGTTATTCTTTATATTAGATAAATGCTTTAAAATGTAATATTGGAAATTATCGGTATCGGTTTCAAAAAGTAAAATTCATGACTTTTTAAAATGCCGCTTTACGGAGTGGTACATGGACGTAGGGAGAAGTACAGAGCAGTTGCGTCTCCCAGTCATACTTGCCAACCCTCCCGATTTTCCCGGGAGACTCCCGAATTTCAGTGCCTGCCCCTCCCAAAAATCTCCCGGGGCAACCATTCTCCCGAATTTCTCCCGATTTCCACCCAGACAACATTATTGGAGGCGTAGTGCCGGCCCAATCACATAATATCTACGGCTTTTCACACACACGAGTGAATGCAAGGCATACTTGGTCAACAGCCATGCAGGTCACACTGAGGGTGGCCGTACAAACAACTTTAACACTGTTACAAATTTGCGCCACACTGTGGACCCACACCAAACAAGAATGACAAACACATTTCAAGAGAACATCCGCACCGTAACACAGCATAAACACAACAGAACAAATACCCAGAACCCCTTGCAGCACTAACTCTTCCGGGACTACACTACACAATATACACCCCCCGCTACCCCCTACACCAGTGGTCCCCAACCTTTTTGTAGCTGCGGACCGGTCAACGCTTGAAAATTTGTCCCACGGAGGGGGGGTTGAATAGTTTTTTTGTTTGTTTGTTTTTTTGTTTTTTTTCATAAAGAAATACAAAATACAATCATGTGTGCTTACGGACTGTATCCCTGCAGGCTGTATTGATCTATATTGATATATAATGTATATATTGTGTTTTTTATGTTGATTTAATTTTTTTTTTTGTTTTTTTAAATATATATATATATATATATATATATATATATATATATATATATATATATATATATATATATATATATATATATATATATATATATATATATATATATATATATTTTTTTTTTTAAATTTATTTTAATTTTTATTTTTTCTTGCGCGGCCCGGTGCCGCGGCCTGGTGGTTGGGGACCACTGCCCTACACCACTCCCCCCCAACACCCCCCCCCCTCCCCCGCCCTCCCCCAACCGCGCCCACCTCAACCTCCTCATGCTCTCTCAGGGAGAGCATGTCCCAAATTCCAAGCTGCTGTTTTGAGGCATGTTAAAAAAAATAATGCTCTTTGTGACTTCAATAATAAATATGGCAGTGCCATGTTGGCACTTTTTACCATAACTTGAGTTGATTTATTTTGGAAAACCTTGTTACATTGTTTAATGCATCCAGCGGGGCATCACAACAAAATTAGGCATAATAATGTGTTAATTCCACGACTGTTTATATCGGTATCGGTTGATATCGGAATCGGTAATTAAGAGTTGGACAATATCGGAATATCGGATATCAGCAAAAAAGCCATTATCGGACATCTCTACTTTATATCACCAGGTGGGAGGAAGGGAGTTATTATTATTATTTTTATGATTATTTTTATTTTTGCTTTCCTGTATTTGGCTGTAAAGCACTTTGAATTGTCTTGTTTAATTCATGCTCCGTAAAGAAACTTGCTTTGCCTTATTAGACAGGTGCATGTACTGGACACATGTTTTTTGTGTTTTTTAATTTAATTATTTTATATTTATATTACATTTATAATCTTTTTTTCATGAATTCTTTCCTTGATAAGTACCCTTCCTTTCTGGCTTCAGCACCACCGGTCCCCTAAAATCTATCGAGAGGTGTTGAGACACCCTATTTTTGTGTCGTGATCTGTTTAGATTTTGTGTTACTTTAAACCCTTTTTTTTACATAATTATTTCTATCAAAACAAAACTTACATATCAAGTTTAAGTTTTACAAAGTTATAAAATGACCATATATTATTGTTATTGCTATTATTATTAACGAGTATGTGCTCGTTTTTGATACCTTTGTCCTATTTCTGATGTGTGTTTTTGTGTAGCATCCCACCAGCCATGCAGGTCTGTGGAGTTCATGTGCAGCAGTGGCATGTGCATCAACGCAGGATGGCGGTGTGATGGCGAATTCGACTGCGACGATCAGTCCGACGAGAAGAATTGCAGTGAGTATGCTTGTTGGCTTGTGCGTCTATTTTCTTTATGCCTTTTCATTTATGCCACGTGTGTGACACTGAAATTGGGCCGCAGCTACGTCCATGTGCACGGCAGACCAGTTTCGGTGTGGAACGGGACGCTGTGTGCGGTTGTCGTGGCGATGCGACGGCGAAGACGACTGCTCAGACCGCAGCGATGAAGAGGGTTGTGAGAAATCGGGTGAGACGACACTTGCTTTTCTTTCGGAGGGTGAATGTATCGTACGCTTCTGTTGTTGTCACGGCAACAGTGGGGCTCTCAACAAAGTCACATCTTGTTTTCGGCTGAGCGTCATGTTTTAAACAAGAGCCTTATAGTTCAAAGGGATGGAAGGTTTGGTCTCTATTTTTCATGTTCAGAACTAGCACATTGAATTTCTTCAAATTGTAATTAACTTTTTCACTTGATCCGATAAGACAGGAGTGTCCAAACTACGGCCCGCAGGCGTCTACAACTTGGCCCGTGAGACGTGATAAGTTTAATAAGGAATCTGGCCCCCGGGGTGTCTCCCAGTAATTTTAAACATCTGACAATCTCATTGCTACAACTTATATAGCACATGATTTACTTATATGACCCAATCCAGACAACCTTCCCTAGTCATGGCACACAAGAAAATGCAACCAACTGATAAAGTCAACACACATGGTCACACATAACACAGCCTGCTCGCTGAGCTTTGTGGATATTATAAAAAAGTGTTCACGCGCCGGAAAAAAATACAAATTACACCCATTTAAATCCATTACAATATATGATGGGAAAAACACTCTCTACACTCTCTCTCACATTTCGCTGCATGATGTTTCTGATTGATTATAAAACTTAAAGGATGTCATCACGGAAGTTAACAAGGTAGGAGTTGAACTTAATTATATACGTATATATGTACACACACATATATATATATATATATATATATATATATATATATATATATATACATATATATATATATATATATATATATATACAGTGGGGCAAAAAAGTATTTAGTCAGCCACCCATTGATTGTCAATGGGTGGCTGACTAAATACATTTTTGCCCCACTGTATATATATATATATATATATATATATATATATATATACACACTACCGTTCAAAAGTTTGGGGTCACATTGAAATGTCCTTATTTTTTAAGGAAAAGCACTGTACTTTTCAATGAAGATAACTTTAAACTAGTCTTAACTTTAAATAAATACACTCTATACATTGCTAATGTGGTAAATGACTATTCTAGCTGCAAATGTCTGGTTTTTGGTGCAATATCTACATAGGTGTATAGCATACTTGCCAACCCTCCCGTTTTTAGCGGGAGACTCCCGGTATTCAGCGCCTCTCCCGATAACCTCCCGGCAGAAATTTTCTCCCGACAAACTTCCGGTATTCAGCCGGAGCTGGAGGCCACGCACCCTCCAGCTCAATGAGGACCTGAGTGGGGACAGCCTGTTCTCACGTCCGCTTTCCCACAATATAAACAGCTTGCCTGCCCAATGACGTCATAACATCAACGGCTTTTAGAGAGTAGAGTGCACAACTGCGCACACAACAAGGAGACGAAGCAGAAGAACGAGGAAGTTACAGACATGGCGACGCCGTCGACGAGCAAGATGAAGAAATACGCTTGCAAGTTCCAAAACGAATGGAAACAAGAATTGCAGTTCATCCAGGACAGTTCAAAGGGGAAGGGGTATGTAATTATGTTGCCTGTACATTTTGGAGAACAGACTTCTCCATTGAACACGGTGGCCGAGTCATGACGGAGGAGAAGTTAAACAGGACAATACTGCCATCTACTGGATAGCCCCCGGAACACTGAAATTCAAGTATTTATTTTATTTATATGTATAATAAAATAAATATATATATATATATATATATATCTAGAATTCACTGAAAGTCAAGTATTTCATATATATATATATATATATATATATATATATATATATATATATATATATATATATATATATGAAATACTTGAGTTGGTGAATTCTAGCTGTAAATATACTCCCCTATTAACCACACCCTTAACCACGCCCCAACCACGCCCCCGCTCCACCCCTGAACACGCCCGCCACTCCCCATCTCCCGGTATCGGAGGTCTCAAGGTTGGCAAGTATGGTGTATAGAGGCCCATTTCCAGCGACTATCACTCCAGTGTTCTAATGGTACAATGTGTTTGCTCATTGGCTCAGAAGGCTAATTGATGATTAGAAAACCTTGTGCAATCATGTTCACACATCTGAAAACAGTTTAGCTCGTTACAGAAGCTACAAAACTAACCTTCCTTTGAGCAGATTGAGTTTCTGGAGCATCACATTTGTGGGGTCAATTAAACGCTCAAAATGGCCAGACAAAGAGAACTTTCATCTGAAACTCAACAGTCTATTCTTGTTCTTAGAAATGAAGGCTATTCCACAAAATTGTTTGGGTGACCCCAAACTTTTGAACGGTAGTGTATATATATATATATATATATATATATATATACATACATAAATGTTTTTTGTTTTACTTTCAATTCTTTTTTTTTTTAAGAATCAATATCTGATATAATTATTATTATTAAAACCGTTGATTTTACTCATCTTTGATTCCCTTTTTTCTAGTATTGTATTTTTATGTTTTCTTACTTGCTATGCAAATTTCTACAATTAATTTGTTAATTTGTATTGTAAAACTGGGATTGTATTAGACTTGGGGTCGCTCTGTTTTCTATTATTATTAGACTGATTAACATTCTATGATTTTGTCATTAAAATTGTAAAAAATAAAAATAAAAACGTTTTTAAAGCCGACACTGCACGTGTAAGTCGTCAACAGCAGCCAAGAGGAGCTTTGGTAACCTTTAATCTGTTTTGAAAAGCTTTAATTCTAATTTATACACCAACTAATATACTACGAGAATCGTGTTGAATCGAAAATCAATTCTGAATCGAAACGTCTCCAAGAATGGTAATCGATTGATTGAATTGATTTACGTGGACCCCGACTTAAACAAGTTGAAAATCTTATTCGGGTGTTACCATTTAGTGGTCAATTGTACGGAATATGTACTGTACTGTGCAATCTACTAATAAAAGATTAAATCAATCAAACGAGTCCAATCGAATCATCATACTGTTTAATGTTTATTTGGAGTTTAGTAGATCCGGCCTGACGTGACTTTACTCATTATATTAGTGTTTAAGCGTGTTAACTTTTTTTTTAATGCAAGTCATCTCCCTTTTGAAACACCAGTGGGTTAATTACTACATGGGGTGTTAATTAGCTATTACTTGGATGTCTGTAAGAGTCTACTCAGGGACTTCTAATTATGTCTGAACTGGATTGAAACACAAGCAGAGACGTAACACAAATAGCACTTGGCATAATGAATGTGAATATGTAATTGCATGCACATTAGACAAAACATAGACGGACTGGAATGTGGAAATGAAGGTGGGAAGGGCGTAAGATAGCAAGGAAGGTGGGAAGGATACAAGGGATGACCATACTTGGGTAGAAAACTGGGACATAAGGTGCAATACCAATTCCCTGTGCCTATGAATCGACACCTATACTTGTTAGCATTTTTGGGTGTTTAATGTGGGAATAAATGTTATTGTTTAATAAGAAAAACTACTTTAAATAGTCTAAACGAGCACAGATACAAAACGGGTCTTCTAACTAGAAACATCTTCAACGACTTGTTGTCTTGGCTGCATTGTTCTGTCAAGACTAGACTACACGGGATTGATTGATTGATTGGTTGATTGAAACTTTTATTAGTAGATCAGTGTTTCCCATAAACTGCCAAGATACCTGGGGTGGTGGGGGCGTGGCTATGGGCGTGGCTATGGGCGTGGTCACCATGACATCATTGAGTAATTTGCATAATGTAGTACAATGATTTGATTTTCTCTAAAAAGGCTCAAAAAATGTATACTTACTAATTAATAATAACAGTTTTCTTTTAAACATCCATCCATCCATCCATTGTACAATATAATTACAACACTTCATGTACATATTTATATACAGATTTGAACAATAAGATATTCACTGAAATATATTTATTAATTGTGGTTCTTACAAAAAATATATCTTATAAAATATTAAAGCTAAAATGTCTCAAAGCTCTGCCCCTTTAATTAGTGCATACTAAATAATTTAACTTTAGCCTACTACTACAACCATATTATTTACCAGCAACATAAAGTGAAACAGAGGCAGAGGTGTCCTGCCACAGTCAGTAACAAATAAACAGAAAACAGTAGTGGTGGTAGATAGACACGGAGCTTCATCAAACATCTGATCCACTGAACAAAGAGCTCCAAAAATCTTGAACTTCAGACTGCCATCAGTTTTACTCCCTACACTTAACCATGTGTTTCCTACTGCCTGCAGACTTTGCACCCTTTGTTATATACACATGTTGTGTTTCTAATATAAATACATTTTAATAAAGTCAAATACAAATAAGGCAACAAGAGAAGTATCCTACACTTCTCTTTTGTAAAGTAAATCTGAACAGCCGATATGGGCATCTACATCAACTATATGATTTGCCTGAGAAGCTGGAGAGGACAAAAAAATATATATATATATATTTTAATTTTATTTTTTTTAAGTTTTTTTATTTTTATTTGTGGCGGACATAATTCTTTCGTGGCGGGCCGCCACAAATAAATGAATGTGTGGGAAACCCTGTAGATTGCACAATTGACCACTAGATGGTAACACCCGAATACGTTTTTCAACTTGTTTAAGTCGGGGTCCACGTAAATCAATTCATGGTACAAATATATACTATCAGCATAATACAGTCATCACACAAGTTAATCATCAGAGTATATACATTGCATAGGTTTGGTTGATATCAGCACTTCAGTCATCAACAATTGCATCATCTGAGAAATGGACATTGAAACAGTGTAGGTCTGACTTCGTAGGATATGTACAGCGAGCTGTGAACATAGTGAGTTCAGAAAGCATAAGAAAAAGTGTATTCATTTGATTATTTACAATCCGGGGAGGTGGGATGTGGAGGGGGGAGGGTGTTAGTCTAGGGTTGAGGTGGGATGTGGAGGTGGGGAGGGTGTTAGTCTAGGGTTGAAGTTGCCTGGAGGTGTTCTTTTAGTGCGGTTTTGAAGGAGGGTAGAGATGCACTTTCTTTTACACCTGTTGGGAGTGCATTCCATATTGGTGTGGCATAGAAGGAGAATGAGTTAAGACCTTTGTTAGATCGGAATCTGGGTTTAACATGGTTAGTGGAGCTCCCCCTGGTGTTGTGGTTATGGCGGTAATTTACGTTAAAGGCCTACTGAAATGATTTTTTAAAATTTAAACGGGGATAGCAGATCCATTCTATGTGTCATACTTTATCATTTCGCGATATTGCCATATTTTTGCTGAAAGGACTTAGTAGAGAACAACGACGATAAAGGTCGCAACTTTTGGTCGCTGATAAAAAAAAGCCTTGCCTATACCGGAAGTAGCGTGACGTCACCGGAGGAAGGACTCCTCACATTTTCCCATTGTTTACAATGCAGCGAGAGAGATTCGGACCGAGAAAGCGACGATTACCCCATTAATTTGAGCGAGGATGAAAGATTTGTGGATGAGGAAATTGAGAGTGAAGGACTAGAGTGCAGTGCAGGACGTATCTTTTTTCGCTCTGACCGTAACTTAGGTACAAGGGTTCATTGGATTCCACACTTTCTCCTTTTTCTATTGTGGATCACGGATTTGTATTTTAAACCACCTCGGATACTATATCCTCTTGAAAATGAGAGTCGAGAACGCGAAATGGACATTCACAGTGACTTTTATCTCCACGATAATACATCGGCGAAGCTCTTTAGCTACTGAGCTAACGTGATAGAATCAGGCTCAAATGCAGATAGAAACAAAATAAATAAATCCCTGACTGGAAGGATAGACAGAAGATCAACAATACTATTAAACCATGGACCTGTAACTACACGGTTAATAATTCCCAGCTTGGCGAAGCTTAACAATGCTGTTGCTAACGACGCCATTGAAGCTAACTTAGCAACGGGACCTCACAGAGCTATGATAAAAACATTAGCGCTCCACCTACGCCAGCCAGCCCTCATCCGCTCATCAACACCCGTGCTCACCTGCGTTCCAGCGATCGACGGAAGGACGAAGGACTTCACCCGATCATCCGTGCGGTCGGCGGCTAGCGTCGGCTAGCGCATCTGCTATCCAAGTGAAAGTCCTCCTGGTTGTGTTGCTACAGCCAGCCGCTAATACACCGATCCCACCTACAACTTTCTTTTTTGCAGTCTTCATTGTTCATTAAACAAATTGCAAAAGGTTCACCAACACAGATGTCCATAATACGGAATTTTGAGATGAAAACAGAGCTTTTTTGTATTGGATTCAATGGGGTACCAATACTTTCGTTTCAACGATTGACGTCACGTGCATACGTCATCATACATAGACGTTTTCAACCGGAAGTTTAGCGGGAAATTTAAAATTGCACTTTATAAGTTAACCCGGCCGTATTGGCATGTGTTGCAATGTTAAGATTTCATCATTGATATATAAACTATCAGACTGTGTGGTCGGTAGTAGTGGCTTTCAGTAGGCCTTTAAGGAAATGGTTTGACATGTACTTTGGTATCAGGGAGGTGTAGCGGATTTTATAGACTAGGCTAAGTGCAAGTTGTTTTACACTGATTTCTGTCGTGTGTCCCTGCAGAGACGTCGCCTTGCGCTCCGGACCAGTTCCAGTGTGGGAATGGACGCTGTATCGGTCAAAGGAAGGTGTGCAATGAGGTCAACGACTGCGAAGACGGGACTGACGAACTCCCACATCATGAATGTCGTGAGTAGAGATTAAACTCGCCAGTAAAATAGTCTGGAAAGTTTCTCTCCTATGAACGTTTAATTACCCTGCTGACCCTACCATTAATAACCCTGCAGCGATATGTATCCATTATTACTATTTTGTTCTAAATTACGGGTCTGAAATTAAATATTAATGAATACCACCTTGATTTTTTTCAACATTAAACACTGCTTATGTGTAATTTGGGCTTTGGGATAGCAAAACTCATGACAATGCAGAATGGAGCTGTGGAACTTTTCTACACTTTGTTACCTGGACTGTTTCCATGTAGGTCCACGCTCCAGCGATGGTAACTGTAATCAGAATAACGGAGGTTGCTCCCAGAAGTGCCAAATGGTCCGCGGACTGGTCCAGTGCACCTGTCACACCGGGTACCGACTGATGGATGACGGCAGATCCTGCCAAGGTTTGTGTGTCCGTGGCTGTGTTCATGCCCGAAGACTAACTAAAAAGGTTACTCCAGATATAGAATGCTCAGTTAATGACTCAAGATTTGATTTGAAAAAAGTTTTCAGAAACTATACGGACAGTCATAGAGGTTGTCCTGCTACAACTTTTTCACTTACGATACCCGATATTGGAGTCTTGAGTATTGGCCGATATCAATATTGATCCGAAACAATATCAGCGGGAATCATAGTACATACTTTTATCATTTTGTAGTTGTGGACTGTTAGAAAAGGCTGGCTTAAGTTAATTTACTCATAGACTAATGGTAATATTAAAAAAACTTAACCTATTCTGTATTAAATGTCTGAAATGGATATACACAGTCTTTGAGTTGAAGTGGAGTGGTTATTGTTTTTTGCGACACTTACTGACCACAATAATTCATTAGATTTTGGCTCATGACGCAGCAAGTTGAATGATATAGACACGTTCATTAATGATTTCTAATGCGCAACTGATGCAGCATGTAAGTAATATGCAACTATATTGTATATTGATAACCTTATATATGTTTACATTGGTTTCAAACAGCCATATTGTTCAACACTAAGTGCACTTAGGGGGGACGGCGTGGCGAAGTTGGTAGAGTGGCCGGGCCAGCAATCGAAGGGTTGCTGGTTACTGGGGTTCAATCCCCACCTTCTACCATCCTAGTCACGTCCGTTGTGTCCTTGGGCAAGACACTTCACCCTTGCTCCTGATGGGCGCTGGTAGCGCCTTGCATGGCAGCTCCCGCCATCAGTGTGTGAATGTGTGTGTGAATGGGTGAATGTGGAAATACTGTCAAAGCGCTTTGAGTACCTTGAAGGTAGAAAAGCGCTATACAAGTATAACCCATTTATCATTTATTTATCACTTATAATGTATGTCTAAGAGGGGTTCACAAAAAAATCAATTCAAATCTGAATTGCGATTCTTATTCATTCCGATTGTAAAATGATTCATAATTTTCAAATATCTAATAAAAAAAAATATTCAAAAAATATATACATATATATAAATATATATATATTTTTTTCAAAACAGGTTACATGTTGGATCTGGTTGCATGGAAATTGTTTAAAAACGTCTTTTTCAAACTGATATACCAGTGGTCCCCGATTGGTACCGGGCCGCACAAGAAATTAAAAATAAAAAATTAATACATTTTTTAAAAAATTTTTATTAAATCAACATAAAAAACACAATATATACATTATATATTGTCCGTGGGACAAATTTTCTAGCGTTGACCAGTCCGCAGCTACAAAAAGGTTGGGGACCACTGTGCTATGCTATATAACAAATTATTAATAATTTTTTTTTTTTTCCTTTTTATTTATTTTTTTGTAGGAATACATTTTTAAAAAGCTATTTTTTAGGCCATCTCCATGAAACCAGAATGAGCTTTCCTAATCTGTAACCTGTTTTGAAAATGTTTCATTATAATTATTATACCAAATAATACATTGAGAGAATCAGTTTGACTTGAGAATCGATTCTGAATCAAATTGTCGTAACAACCACGAAGTACTTACAAACAGACACGGTGTGTAGACAGACAAGGGAGAACGGACACATTTTGGCTTAAAAACTAACGATAAAGGTGAAGTTATAACACTGAAATGCCTTCAGGAAGAGGTGCTTTAAGACATGGCTAGCTAGCTAGCGGCTAACGTCCATCCGCCGTCTGCAGTGTTTTAGCTACGTCTAAATCACTAATCCTTGTCTCCATAGCAACAAATAAAGTACGTTTCTTACAAGTATCATCCCTGCAGGACGAGGAATAGCTAAACATGCTTCACTACACACCGTAGCTCACCGGCCTCACAATGTAAACAAACGCCATTGGTTGACATCCACTGTAATGATACCAGGTACAGGAGTGTATCTAGTCGATACTACTATGATTACATCGATATTTTTTGGCATCACAACATCTTCTTTCGTTTTTAAAAAAATGTATATTATGTTTATAAACTCGGGAAATATGTCCCTAGACACATGAGGACTTTGAATATGACCAATGTATGATCCTGAACGACTTGGTATCCAATTGATACCCAAATTTGTGGTATCATCCAAAACAAATGTAAAGTATCCAAACAACAGAAGAATAAGTGATTATTACATTTTAACAAAAGTGTAGATAGAACATGTTAAAAGAGAAAGTAAGCAGATATTAACAGTAAATGAACAAGTAGATTAAACATTTATTTTCTACCACTTGTCCTTAATAATTTTGACAAAATGATAGAATGGAAAATGACACAGTATGATACTGCATATGTCAGCAGACTAAATTAGGAGCTTTTGTTTGCTTACTTACTACTAAAAGACAAATTCACTATTTTATTTAAGGACAACCTTGCAATAAGAAACATATGTTTAATATACCATGAGATTGTTTTCTTAAAATAAAGGCAATAATGAAATTTTTTGTGGTCCCCTTTATTTAGAAAAGTATCAAAGTACCAAAATATATTTTAGTACTGGTACCAAAACTACACTTAACTGAAATCATCTTTGGCCACCCCAGCGTACTTTGCGATGGGCGTTACAGTTAGTAAAATAATGAATTACCCTTCCAGCGGTTTGACTTTGACATTTCCCCCCTTTTTTTTTCTTTGGCCTCTGCGGCGTGTTGCAGATGTGGACGAGTGTGCCGAAGAAGGCTACTGCAGCCAAGGCTGCACCAACATCGAAGGCGGCTTCCACTGCTGGTGTGTTCAGGGTTACGAGCTGCGGCCCGACAAGCGGAGTTGCAAGGCGCTGGGTAAGGAGCATTTGCACCGTGTTTCAACTCTGAAAACCGACAATTACAGGCCTTGTAAAAATGTGGTTGCCTATTGTTTAGATTTTCTTCGTAGCTGTATCCATTTGACAGATTTTGAAGGTCTGGACTTGATTTGGAATAAATGTTATGTGTTATTAAAACAATTTTGTTTGTTGATTACCCCGTAACTTTGATATTTAGTTGACACCTTGCCATTTTTACCCCCCTCGCCATGTTTTTTTTTGTACCACAGGTCCAGAGCCAGTGTTGCTGTTTGCCAACCGGATCGATATCCGCCAGGTTCTGCCGCACCGCTCCGAGTACACGTTACTGCTCAACAACCTCGAAAACGCCATCGCCCTCGACTTCCATCACAGCCTTGAGCTGGTTTTCTGGTCCGACGTGACGCTGGACCGCATCATGAAGGCCAACCTCAACGGGTCCAACGTGGAGGAGGTGGTCTCCACCGGCCTGGAGAGCCCAGGTGAGTACAGTATGCCTTCAAAACAACACAACCGCACTCACTGACTCATTTAATAGTTTCGCTCGCGATGTGTCTTTCACTTGAGCGGCGGATATTCTTTTTGGCACTCGGGGGTGGGCATTGAATAGGCGGCCGTCACTTTAAACCAGGGGTCCCCAAACTTTTTATATATATATATATATATATATATATATATATATATATATATATATATATATATATATATATATATATATATATATACATACACATATACACTACCGTTCAAAAGTTTGGGGTCACCCAAACAATTTTGTGGAATAGCCTTCATTTCTAAGAACAAGAATAGACTGTCGAGTTTCAGATGAAAGTTGTCTTTTTCTGGCCATTTTTGAGCGTTTAATTGACCCCACAAATGTGATGCTCCAGAAACTCAATCTACTCAAAGGAAGGTCAGTTTTGTAGCTTCTGTAACGAGCTAAACTGTTTTCAGATGTGTGAACATGATTGCACAAGGGTTTTCTAATCATCAATTAGCCTTCTGAGCCAATGAGCAAACACATTGTACCATTAGAACACTGGAGTGATAGTTGCTGGAAATGGGCCTCTATACACCTATGTAGATATTGCACCAAAAACCAGACATTTGCAGCTAGAATAGTCATTTACCACATTAGCAATGTATAGAGTGTATTTCTTTAAAGTTAAGACTAGTTTAAAATTATCTTCATTGAAAAGTACAGTGCTTTTCCTTCAAAAATAAGGACATTTCAATGTGACCCCAAACTTTTGAACGGTAGTATATATATATATATATATATATATATATATATATATATATATATATATATATATATATATATATATATATATATATATATATATATATATATATATATATATATATATATATATATATATTTTTGGTATTTTTTTCTTCATAAAGTAATACAATCATGTGTGCTTACAGACTGTATCCCTGCAGACTGTATTGATCTATATTGATATATAATGTATATATTGTGTTTTTATGTTGATTTAATTTAAAAAGAACAAAAAAAAAAACATTTTTATTTTTTTTAATTTTTTCTTATTTCTTGTGCGGCCCGGTACCAATTACCGGTCCGCGGCCCGGTGGTTGGGGACCACTGCTTTACACCACTGCATCCCATGCTTTGCATTGGACTTGGTGATGTATGGCTTAGATGCAGCTGCTCGGTCATGGAAACCCATTCCATGAAGCTCTCTGCGTACTGTACGTGGGCTAATTGGAAGGTCACATGAAGTTTGGAGCTCTGTAGCAAGTGACTGTGCAGAAAGTCTTTGCACTATGCGCTTCAGCATCCGCTGACCCCTCTCTGTCAGTTTACGTGGCCTACCACTTGGTGGCTGAGTTGCTGTTGTTCCCAAACTCTTCACTTTTCTTATAATAAAGCCGACAGTTGACTTTGGAGTATTTAGGAGCGAGGAAATTTCACGACTGGATTTGTTGCACAGGTGGCACCCTATGACAGTTCCACGCTGGAAATCACTGAGAGCGGCCCATTCTTTCACAAATGTTTGTAGAAACAGTCTCCATGCCTAAATGCTTGATTTTACACACCTGTGGCCGGCCCTAGGGATTAGGACACCTGATTCTGAACATTTGGATGGGTGGCCAAATACGTTTGGCAATATATTGTGTCTTTAAAGACATTAAGTTGTTCAAATTTAAAGTTTGCCATCATAATGAATGTTAACGTCATCGTTTAATAGGTTGTAATGTGAAAGATGGATATTAAATGACAAAATACACTGCTTATGTTTCGTAAAAACAATGATTTTCTTCAATCAATCAATTAATGTTTATTTATATAGCCCTAAATCCCAAGTGTCTCAAAGGGCTGCACAAGCCACAACGACATCCTCGGCTCAGATCCCAGAAGGGACACACAACAGGCTCCCAGGATTGGCTGCGACAAGGAGAGAGTAGGCGTTCAAATTGACCAATCAGAAGGACGCAGCTGGGCTGTGTATTCGATTGCCTGCCCCGGGGTGTTAAACTGGTGTAGAGAAAGCGAAAGCGAGTGCAAACAGAGTCAGCGTGCGAGCAAAAAGACGGCGCCAGCCCGCACGGAGGCCACATAGCAGACACGGTATTGATTGTCGCTGAAAATTGTGCTGAAATCTTCGAGCATGAAAACCTCACTTTGTGAGCACAAGCGTAAAATGAGCATGTGCGAGCACAAACTCCAAGTGAGGTTTTCATGCTCAAAAGATTGTGGGCAGTGTTTTGATGCTGACTTCCATTGTAGGACAAGCAACAGTCAATACATCCATCCATCCGTTTTCTACCGCCTGTCCCTTTTGGGGAAAGTTTTCACAGTGCTTCACATTTTGTTATGTTAAAGCCTTATTTCAAAATGGAATACATTCCGTTTTGTCCACAGAATTCTACACACAATACCCCAGAATGACAATGTGAAAAGTTTTTTTTTTATATTGATGCACCTTTGGCAGCAATTACTGCCTCAAGTCTTTTTGAATAGGATGCCACAATCTTTGCAGACTTATCTTTGGCCAGTTGTGCCCATTCCTCTTTGCAGCACCTCTCACGCTCCATCGGGTTGGATGGGAAGCGTGGGTTTGTGGTTTGGCATTGTCTTGCTGAAATAAGCAGGGGCGTCCATGAAAAAGACGTTGCTTGGATGGCAACATATGTTGCTCCAAAACCTGTATGTACCTTTCAGCATTAATGGTGCCTTCACAGATGTGTAGGTTACCCATGCCTTGGGCACTAATACACCCCCATACCATCACAGAGAGATGGCTTTTGAACTTTGCGCCTATAACAGTCCGGATGGTTCTATTTATTATTGATCCGGAAGACACGACATCCACAGTTTCCCAAAACAATTTGAAATGTGGACTCGTCAGACCACAGAACTCTTTTCCACTTTGCATCAGTCCATCTTAGATGAGCTCAAGCCCAGGAAAGCCGGCGGCGTTTCTGGGTGTTGTTGATAAATGGCTTTCGCTTTGCATAGTAGAGTTTTAACTTGCACTTACAGATGTAACGACAAACGTTATTTACTGACAGTGGTTTTCTGAAGTGTTCGTGAGCACACGTGGTGATATCCTTGACACATGATGTCGGTTTTTTATGCAGTACCGCCTGAAGGATTGTAGGTCACGGGCATTCAATGTTTGTTTTCGGCCTTGGCATTGTCTTGCTGAAATAAGCAGGGGCATCCATGATAACGTTGCTTGGATGGCAACATATGTTTTCAGAAGTGTTCCTGAGCCCATGTGGTGATATCCTTTACACACTGATGTCGGTTTTTGATGCAGTACCGCCTGAGGGATCCAAGGTCACGGGCTTAGCCGCTTATGTGCAGTGATATCTCCAGATTCTCTGAACCTTTTGATGATATTACGGACCATAGGTGGTGAAATCCTTAAATTCCTTATTCCAATAGCACGTTGAGAAATGTTGTTCTTAAACTGTTCTACAATTTGCTCACGCATTTGTTGACAAAGTGGTGACCCTCGCCCCATCCTTGTTTGTGAATGACTGAGCATTTCATGGAAGCTGCTTTTATACCCAATCAAGGCACTCCCCTGTTCCCAATTAGCCTGTTCACCTGTGGGATGTTCCAAATAAGTGTTTGATGAGCATTCCTCAACTTTCTCAGTCTTTTTTGCCACTTGTGCCAGCTTTTTTGAAACATGTTGCAGGCATCAAATTCCAATTGAGCTAATATTTGCAAAAAATAACAACGTTTCTCAGTTCGAACGTTAAATATCTTGTCTTTGCAGTCTATTCAGTTGAATATAAGTTGAAAAGGATTTGCAAATCATTGTATTCTGTTTTTATTTACCATTTACACAACGTGCCAACTTCACTGGTTTTGTGATTTTTTTTTTTTTGTTAATTATTTTTAATACATTTGCACAAAAACAATAATTAAAAAAAACTTTTCACTTTATGGGGTATTGTGTGTCGAATTTTGAGGACAAAAATGGATTCATGCCATTTTTTTTAATAAGGCTGCAACATAGCAAAACGTGGACGCACTATAAAAGCAATAATCACACTATTTCCCAACGCATGTTAATTTTTCATCCACATAATTTAAAACTTAGTCTTAGAGAAACTTTATTGATCCACAAGGGAACTTGTTCCACACAGTAGCTCAGTTACAAAGGATGGAAAGGATAATGCAGGTATAAAGTAGACTAAAAATGTACGATAGTAGCAATATGAAATATAACATATATGTAATATTTACAGTACATAATATATACTGATATTATCATATTATATATACAGTATACACTACCGTTCAAAAGTTTGGGGTCACATTGAAATGTCCTTATTTTTGAAGGAAAAGCACTGTACTTTTCAATGAAGATAACTTTAAACTAGTCTTTACTTTAAAGAAATACACTCTATACATTGGTAATGAGGTAAATGACTATTCTAGCTGCAAATGTCTGGTTTTTGGTGCAATATCTACATAGGTGTATAGAGGCCCATTTCCAGCAACTATCACTCCAGTGTTCTAATGGTACAATGTGTTTGCTCATTGGCTCAGAAGGCTAATTGATGATTAGAAAACCCTTGTGCAATCATGTTCACACATCTGAAAACAGTTTAGCTCGTTACAGAAGCTACAAAACTGACCTTCCTTTGAGCAGATTGAGTTTCTGGAGCATCACATTTGTGGGGTCAATTAAACGCTCAAAATGGCCAGAAAAAGAGAACAATCATCTGAAACTCGACAGTCTATTCTTGTTCTTAGAAATGAAGGCTATTCCACAAAATTGTTTGGGTGACCCCAAACTTTTGAACGGTAGTGTATAACAAATCCCAATTACCATGTACAAAATGACAGTATATGTAACAGAACTTAAACATGTTCCTCTCTCACTCAGGTGGGCTGGCCATTGACTGGATCCACGACAAACTGTACTGGACCGATTCCGGGACCTCCCGCATCGAGGTGGCCAACTTGGACGGGACCCACCGCAAAGTCCTACTGTGGCAGAACATGGAGAAGCCTCGGGCCATCGCGCTGCACCCGATAGAGGGGTATGAGCGCCGGCGCGCAGACGCTAAGTGATTGGGAGCAGATGGTTTCCAATGTGCACACTATCCTCTCTGGATGTGTCCCAGTTGTAGCACAGTTCCAGAGCTGGGATTAGAGTTTGGCAGCACTGCTTTGCCCACAGGCGTGCATCTGTGCGGAGCTAAGATCTTTCTAAAAGAAACTGTGGCTAAGACTCCCTGACAGGGAAAGCATGCAAGATAAAAGATAGACACATTCAGTATATAAATTGGTCAAACATCTGTTTTGTCAAATAGTGCAACCATTTCTTCATGGTCATCCAGTCTTAATATTTTGCTCCCATTTTCCTCTTCCTCAGTAAGATCTACTGGACCGACTGGGGCAACACACCTCGCATCGAGTACGCCAACATGGACGGCTCGAACCGGCGGGTGATTGCAGACACACACTTGTTCTGGCCCAACGGCCTGACCATCGACTACGCGGGCCACCGCATGTATTGGGTCGACGCCAAGCACCACGTCATCGAAAGGGCCGACCTGGACGGGCGCAATCGCAAAGCCGTCATCAACCAAGGTAAGGTATCACGTTTTTTGGGGTTTTTTTGCCTTTTGGAATATGACTCACATATTGTAGGGACCCCACTGGAATGTATGGATGGGTATTGTTTAGGGCTGCAACTAACGATTAATTTGATAATCGATTAATCTGTCGATTATTACTTCGATTAATCGATTAATAATCGGATAAAAGAGGCAAACTACATTTCTATCCTATCCAGTATTTTATTGGGGGAAAAAACAGCATACTGGCACCATACTTATTTTGATTATTGTTTCTCAGCTGTTTGTAAATGTTGCAGTTTATAAATAAAGGTTTATTTAAAAAAAAAAAAAAATAATAATAATAATTTTAAAAAATAAATAAAAAAATCTGCGCATAGCATAGATCCAACATATCGATTACTAAATTAATCGGCAACTAGTTTAATAATCGATTTTAATCTATTAGTTGTTGCAGCCCTAGTGTTGTTTAGAGATGTCCGATAATATCGGACTGCCGATATTATCGGCCGATAAATGCTTTAAAATGTAATATCGGAAATAATCAGTGTCTGTTTCAAAAAGTAAAATGTATAACTTTTTAAAACGCCGCTGTACGGAGTGGTACACGGACGTAGGGAGAAGTACAGAGCGCCAATAAACCTTAAAGGCACTGCCTTTGCGTACCGGCCCAATCACATAATATCTAGGAGCGCCCTAAGTGGCTGATCCGTTGGCGGTCCCGTCTGAGGGTCCAGCCTCAGACTGATATTTTTTTTACTCTTATGTGAGGTTTTTTCCTCTGACTCAGTCTGGACCACTCAGCGGGATTGTGCCGAAAATTTAATTTCAGTTCTTATGTGTCTTGTACATGTTAAGAATGGACAAATATCTGATCGCTCTCTCTCTCTCTCTCTCTCTCTCTCTCTCTCTCTCTCTCTCTCTCTCTCTCTCTCTCTCTCTCTCTCTCTCTCTCTGCTCTCTCTGCTCTACGGCTTTTCACACACACAAGTGAATGCAAGGCATACTTGGTCAACAGCCATAAAAGGTCACACTGAGGGTGACCGTATAAACAACTTTAACACTGTTACAAATATGCGCCACACTGTGAACCCACACCAAACAAGAATGACAAACACATTTTGGGAGAACATCCGCACCGTAACACAACATAAACACAACAGAACAAATACCCAGAACCCCTTGCAGCACTAACTCTTCCGGGACGCTACAATATACACCCCCCGCTACCCCCACTTCAACCTCAACCTCCTAATGCTCTCTCAGGGAGAGCATGTCCCAAATTCCGAGCTGCTGTTTTGAGGCATGTTAAAAACAAAAAAAGCACTTTGTGACTTCAATAATAAATATGGCAGTGCCATGTTGGCATTTTTTTTCCATAACTTGAGTTGATTTATTTTGGAAAACCTTGTTACATTGTTTAATGCATCCAGCGGGGCATCACAACAAAATTAGGCATAATAATGTGTTAATTCCACGACTGTATATATCGGTATCGGTTGATATCGGAATCGGTAATTAAGAGTTGGACAATATCGGATATCGGCAAAAAAGCCATTATCGGACATCTCTAGTATTGTTTATATTTGAACCGATACTAGTACCAAAGTGGTCCTTTTAAAATGGTGCCATTGCCGAACCTTATCCAAAACGGTGCTTAAAAAATAGGAAATAAGCACATTTTTATAGGGCTGCAGCTGTTGACTATTTTAGTAATCAAGTACCGAGTGCACCAGTATATAAGCCGCACTCACTAATTTTTAGAAGAAAAATATTTTTACATATATATTTATATATATTTTTATACACAGAAATATTCTGTAAATGTTTGTCTACATGCCTTAATAGTCCACGACATAAGGAGATAACGTCCGCAGGAACCTACCACATAGCGAAGGACATACACTATTTGATTTTCTATTATGCAGCTCATTTTTATTTGACAGTTATTGAAATATCTTGTGTGACATCATGCACAATAGTTTTAAACTATTGTAGTGGCGTTCTGGAAAAAAAGTGCACTTTAATTTAGTGTTGTTTTGATATGTCATCTTAGTGACATCATGCACTAAAGTGCACTAATAGCTTGTTTTAAAATGTCTCTGACAATCTTGCACTTTCTGTTTTGGAAATGACATGAATGTTTGTGCCAATGCTTAATAACTGTTTAATAAATACAGTTTTGCTAAATTGACTTAGTTGTGATTTCCCTCTCAGCATGAAAGTTTAAAATGAGCATATATTAATGCAGTATGAAGAAGAATGTTTTAATGTAGACACATAGAATCATCATACTGCTGTGATTATATGCATCAAGTGTTCATTCAAGGCTAAGGCAAAATATCGAGATATATATCGTGTATCGCGATATGGCCTAAAACAGGGGTGTCCAAAGTGCGGCCCGAGGGCCATTTGCGGCCCGCAGGTAATTTTTTAACGGCACATTCTAAAAATGCGATGAAAAAAAAATAAAAAACATAAAAAGTGGTATAAAAGAGCAAGCAGGTGAAATGTAACAAGAACATGCTGCATTATTTACTCTAATAACACAAAGCTGCCATGCAGGCTGTTTCTTTCTTTTAAAAAAAAATAATGAATCAAAATCAATATCATTATGAATTATTGACCTATTCAAGGCTCCATTTACTTCACATTAAATATTCCACTTTGAGATATTTTGAGGGGAGAATGTTGCATATTTTTTGGTTGCCATTTAAAAAAACAAAGTTTTTTAAAGAAGGGCCTAAAACGAACAAACAAAAAACATAAACAACAATAAAACTTATAATTGACGGATAGATCTGTAGTTGATCTTGAGACTATTGTGGTAAAAGTAAAAAAAAAATGTTGGATTTATTTTTTTAAACTTTTCTGAGCAGTACCATTTTGGATCCCCAATAATTTTAGTGTGACTTTTTTTTTTTAAGTGTCATTGCTCAAAAAAATAATGAATTAAAATCAATGTTGTTATGACTTATTGACCTTTTTAAGACTCCAATTATTATATAATCTCAAATATTCCACTTTAAAAATTTATTGGGGGAAAATATTGCATATTTTGTGTTTTTTTTTCCATAAAAAAACAGATTTTCCTTGACAAAAATGGCATACGACTTAAATCTTTAAGTGTTTTATTGACAAAGAGACCTAATGTTGATCTACAGATTTAAACCTTGAATAATAATAATAATAATAATACTGAATAATGACACATTTGTAATATTTTTTTGGACCAAAACCTTTTGGGGTACCCGGGATCAAGTCTGAGTGGAGGCCTAAATGTATCTTTTTATATACATATATTGTATTGATTTTTAAAATAAAAAATATCAAAATGGCCCCCGCGTGCTTTGATTTTTCAGTGTGCGGCCCTCAGTGGAAAAAGTTTGGACACCCCTGGCCTAAAAATATCGAGATATTAAAAAATATTAACGATATTAACGTACGCATTTTCCGCGCATGCGTATTAGGTTGCGTTGCGCCGTCTGACGGAGGGGGGCGGGGGTCCTAAACGGTGGCATTGATGTGTGTGGACACGAATAAGGTTAGGCGGGGCCTAAAGCACATGGGCGACAGTTCCGATTGCTCAAGAGCAAGTGTCAGGGGGTCTGTGCGTTTGTGTGTGCGTGCGCACGCCATTGCCCTTGTGAGCACTCCTTAATGATGTGTGCTCTCCGTATAAAAGGCTGTAATTGGCCCTGTCCCTTCTCCTGAGCCTCTGTTTGCTCAGACAACACACAGGACAAACGGAACGTGTGTTTGTCTGTGTGCACATTTCTGCTCCCCGGGTTGCTGTGCCAAGGAATGTTAATGAGTGTCTACCTCCCTACACCTATAGTCCTGTGTGTGTGTGTGTGTGTGTGTGTGTGTGTGTGTGTGTGTGTGTGTGTGTGTGTGTGTGTGTGTGTGTGTGTGTGTGTGTGTGTGTGTGTGTGTGTGTGTGTGTGTGTGTGTGTGTGTGCGTGTGCGTGTGTGTTTTTTTTCTGTGTGTGTTCTTGAATTCCTACCCTTTTTGAGACATCAACAAGGAAAAGTACCTTCCATATGAGGACCGGTGAACAAGTTAGGACATAAATCCTGGTCCCAATACTGGAAAACCATTGCATCTAATAGAGAATGTCTCATGTGCACCCCCGGTGGTGAAATCTATTAAAAATGAAGGGTGGTCTCAAAAAGGAGGGATTTTTTCAAATTGACTGTGTGTGGGTTTTAAAAGTGATCCCCCTCTGATCAACGTATGAAATAACAAGTGTGTGTAAAAATTTGAAGTGCCCCCCTTCTGGCCAACATATGTAATAGCAAGCGTGTATAAGAAATTGAAATGCGCCCCCTTTGGCCAAAATTAATTTAAAAAAAATAAAATCAATATTTATATAGAGACATACTGTAATAAGTTGAAGTAAATAATGAAGATTAAAAACCAATTACAAACAAAAAAATTAAAAACTTTTTATGAGTCGACTTCTTTCTTATAAAATTGGGAACAATTTCTCTTATTCTTTCTGTTTTTCTCGTAAAATTATTACTTTTTTTAATGTAAAATGTTTACTTTTTAATGCAAAATGGCGACATTTTGTCATATAAAATTCTGACTTTTATCACAATATTGCCAATTTTTGTGTAAAATGTTCTTGTAAAAGAGTGAATTTTTTTTTAGTAAAATGATGACTTGCCAAATAAAATTCCAATTATTATAATATTGCCAAAATTTCTCTTGTAAAATTATGACTTTTGTCGAGTAAAATTAGGACTCTTTTCATAAATTTGCCAACATTTTAAGCTTTTCTTGTAAAATTTTGGCTTGCGTTGAGTAAAATTACGACTTTTACTATAATACTGCTAAAATTCTAAGTTTTTCTTGTGGAAAATTCCAACTCATTTTTCACAACAAGCTTTTTTATATTTGCAGAGTATGTATATATTATTAATGTTGTAAATACAACGCTTTATATATCTAGAAGGGGTGGTCCTAAAAAGGTAGGCATTATTCGGAGGTCTCAAGAAGGTCACAAATACAAGAAAGTGTCTGTGTGTGTGTGTGTGTGTGTGTGTGTGTGTGTGTGTGTGTGTGTGTGTGTGTGTGTGTGTGTGTGTGTGTGTGTGTGTGTGTGTGTGTGTGTGTGTGTGTGTGTGTGTGTGTGTGTGTGTTTTTGAATTCCTACCCTTTTTGAGACATCAACAAGGAAAAGTACCTTCCATATGAGGACCGGTGAACAAGTTAGGACATAAATCATGGTCCCAATACTGGAAAACCATCGCATCTAATAGAGAATGTCTCAAGTGCACCCCTGGTGGTGAAATCTATTAAAAATGAAGAGTGGTCCCAAAAAGGAGGGATTTTTCAAATTGACTGTGTGTGGGTTTTAAAAGTGATCCCCCTCTGGTCAACATATGAAATAGCAAGTGTGTGTAAAAATTTGAAGTGCCCCCCTTCTGGCCAATATATGTAATAGCAAGTGTGTATAAGAAATTAAAATGCACGCCCTTTGGCCAAAATTAATTTAAAAAATAAAATCAATATTTATTTAGAGACATACTGTAATAAGTTGAAGTAAATAATGAAGATTAAAAACCAATTAAAAACTAAAAATTAGACATTTTTACGTGTCGACTTCTTTCTTATAAAATTGGGAACAATTTCTCATATTCTTTCTGTTTCTGTAGTATTGTAATATTTTCTCGTAAAATTATTACTTTATGTAAAATGTTTACTTTTTAATGCAAAATGGCGACATTTTGTCATAAAAAATTCCGAGTTTTATCACAAAATTGCCAATTTTGTGTCAAATGTTCTTGTAAAATAGTGAAATTTTTTTGAGTAAAATTATGACTTGCCAAGTAAAATTCCAATTATTATAATATTGCCAAAATTTCAAAGTTCTCTTGTAAAATTGTGACTTTTGTCGAGTAAAATTAGGACTCTTTTCATAAAATTGCCAACATTGTAAGCTTTTCTTGTAAAATTTTGACTTGCGTTGAGTAAAATTACGACTTTTACTATAATACTGCTAAAATTCTAAGTTTTTCTTGTGAAAAATTCCAACTATTTTTTCACAACAAGCTTTTTTATATTTGCAGAGTATGTATATATTATTAATGTTGTAAATACAAAGCTTTATATATCTAGAAGGGGTGGTCCTAAAGAGGGAGGCATTATTCGGAGGTCTCAAGAAGGTCACAAATACAAGAGTGTGGGTGTGTTTGTGTTTGTGTGTGCGTGTGTGTGTGTGTGTTCTTGAATTCATACCCTTTTTGAGACATCAACAAGGAAAAGTACCTTCCATATGAGGACCGGTGAACAAGTTAGGACATAAATCCTGGTCCCAATACTGGAAAACCATCGCATCTAATAGAGATAGTCTCATTTGCACCCCCGGTGGTGAAATCTATTAAAAATGAGGATGGTCCCAAAAAGGAAGGATTTTTCAAATTGACTGTGTGTGGGTTTTAAAAGTGCTCCCCCTCTGGTCAACGTATGAAATAACAAGTGTGTGTAAAAATTTGAAGTGCTCCCCTTTTGGCCAACATATGTAATAGCAAGCGTGTATAAGAAATTTAAATGCGCCCCCTTTGGCCAAAAATAATTTAAAAAATGAAATAAATATTTATATAGACATACTGTAATAACTTGAAGTAAATAATGAAGATTAAAAACCAATTACAAACAAAAAATTAAAAACTTTTTTTTTTTTTTTTACTAAAGACAGTCTTTTTCCCCACAATGTGTCGACTTCTTTCTTATAAAATTGGGAACAATTTCTCATATTCTTTGTTTCTCTAATATTGCAATATTTTCTCGTAAAAGTATTACTTTTTTATGTAAAATGATTACTTTTTAATGCAAAATGGCGACATTTTGTCTTATAAAATTCTGAGTTTTATCACAATATTGCCAATTTATGTGTAAAATGTTCTTGTAAAATAGTGACATTTTTTGAGTAAAATTATGACTTGCCAAGTAAAATTCCAATTATTATATTGCCAACATTTCAAAGCCCTCTTGTAAAATTGTGACTTTTGTCGAGTAAAATTAACTCTTTTCATAAAATTGCCAACATTTTAAACTTTTCTTGTAAAATGTTGACTCACGTTGAGTAAAATTACGACTTTCACTATAATACTGCCAACATTTTCAGTTTTTCTTGTGCAATTCCAACTCATTTTTCACAACAAGCTTTTTTATATTTGCAGAGTATGTATATATTATTAATGTTGTAAATACAAAGCTTTACATATCTAGAAGGGGTGGTCCTAAAGAGGAAGGCATTATTCGGAGGTCTCAAGAAGGTCACAAAAACAAGAAAGTGTGTGTTTGTGTGTGTGTGTGTGTGCGTGTGTGTGTGTTTGTGTGTTCGCTAGCTGGATGCATGCCAAATTCCTGGAGCTGGACAGTGGGCGGGGTGTGGCAGTTTAATCCCCCTACCAGCCTGCACACCTGTGGACCCTGAGGTGGGGGGTCGGTCTAGATGAGGGGGTGTGCGAACTTGATCTCGGTGTACATGAAGTACATGTGCCTGGAGATACTCTATACTACAGAGATGTCTCTTTCATAAGGAGGCGGCTCTTTAATGGGACACAGTCTCCCCTCAGGGTGCAGTCAATAAAGCAAAAGAACAGCACACCCTAGTGGAAGGTCCTGCCTGACCTAAATAGCAGGAATGGGACTTTTAGTTTCAGTTCTATTTTTGTCTTATTCTTACGTCCACTGTGATTTATTAGGCACTTCTGATGAGGCCCATATACCTAATTTTACGGACCATAGCGCACTGCCAATGAATGGTCTATTTTCAATCTTTTTTCATATACAAGGCGCACCGGATTGTTTTAATGACATTCAGACTTTACTTAAATCGATAACAGAGCAGCATCTCCTCATCCGGAAACAACAACAACAAGGTCCCGTGAAAAAAACGTCGGACCGGAACTCTCTAATAACTAAAGTTCCTTGGGTGAATAATGTAAACTCACTACACCGGTATGTTTTAGCGCTTTCATGGCGAGTTTACTGACAGATATAAGTAACAACTTTACACTACTTTATATTACAAATGGCATATTTTGTCAGAATGATCAAAGACAAGTGGTCCTTGATAATTATTAATCTACTTGTTCATTTACTGTTAATATCTGCTTACTTTCTCTTTTAACATGTTCTATCTACACTTTTGTTAAAATGTAATAATCACTTATTCTTTTGTTGTTTGGATGCTTTACATTAGTTTAGGATGACACCACAAATTTAGGTATCAATCCGATACCAAGCCGTTACAGGATCATACATTGGTCATATTCAAAGTCTTCGTAGACTTAGACTTCCTTTTTATTGTCATTCAAATTTGAACTTTACAGTACAGATAAGAACGAAATTGTGTTGCATTAGCTCATGGTAGTGCAAGATAAAAGAGCAATAAGGTGCAGATATAAATACATTAGATTACTGTACAGATAAATATATTGCATTCTTGCATATGCATCCACATTTATGGATGTATGTTATATTGTCTTCATGTAAGTAAGAAAAGATTAAGCATTTTATTAACGCATATTATTTCCAGGCTTTCGCGGGCCAAGTAAAATAAATGGCGGGCCCGATTTGCCCAGCGGGCCTTGAGTTTGACACCGGTGGTTTAGGATGTTTTATGGCCTTTATGCCAAAAAGAACAGCTTCTTTTTTTTTTTTAATTAGAAAAATGCAAAACGTGCAATATTCCTAAAAATAAGTTGCAGAGTGCAGTATTTCAGGTTGGGTAATTACAGCCTTGAATAGGTCAATAATTAATGATGTTGATAAAGGAGACAAGTAAACAAAAATGATTATTTTTAAAGTGCTTACAGAGTTAGAATGAGAGAAAAAGAATGCAGGACTCTATTGAGTTCACGCAAGTATTTTTATATATGTCTGCCATGTTATTTATAACTGCTCAACACCATTTGCATTGCATTTCATCATCAAAGCTCTGAGAATTAAGCTCATGGTTTTCTGGCTCCATCTGGTGGTTATGGGGCGCAATTACATCAAAGTAATATTTTCTTGTCCTTTCAATTTGGTTTCAAAGGAAAAAACATAGTAATATACCGGTATTACAGTCTGTTAAAAAAGTATTTATAATTCGAGTAATCAATTGTTGATGTATTTTTCATTGATTAAATTTTGTTTCAAATAAGAATCACAAATCATTTGCAAAATGTATAGTTTTTTTTACACCCATACTGGCTGTGGTGAGAGACACACAAACAGTGGGCAAGAACAAATTATTATGATTCGATCTGTAGCAAAGTTCGTACATTAAGTGGTTTGTAAATCAAGGTTTTACTGTACTCTGGCTGTGGCACTTTTTTTATGACGTCACTTCCTGTGTGGGGCGCGGTCTTTCTGGCGTCACTTCCTCCCCGAACTCAGTTTGTAAACGAGCAATGAGTCCATACAAAGCTAAGAGCCGGAGATTCAAGAAATATGATGCGCACTTACCCGTGTAAAAAAAATGTCCGAGGAGGGTTACCTTAAACAAGTGTGCCGCGGCCGTGGGAGATGATCTAATTTTACCTATTTGGGTTATAAATATTTTTCCAAACCAGTAATTATAGTCTGCACATTATGTGTTGTTGTTGAGTGTCGGGGCTGTCTAGAGCGCGGCAAAGTAACCATGTAATACTCTTCCATATCAGTAGGTGGCAGCAGGTAGCTAATTGCTTTGTAGATGTCGGAAACAGCCGGAGGCAGAGTGCAGGTAAAAAGGTAAAAATGCTTAAAACCAAAAATAAACAAAAGGTGGGTGCCCCTTAGAAAAAGCATTGAAGCTCAGGGAAGGCTATGCAGAACGAAACTAAAACTGAACTGGCTACAAAGTAAACAAAAACAGAATGCTGGACGACAGCAAAGACTTACTGTGGAGCAAAGATGGCGTCCACAATGCACATCCGAACATGACGTGACAATCAACAATGTCCCCACAAAGAAGGATAAAAACAACTAAAATATTCTGGATTGCTAAAACAAAGTAGATGCGGGAAATATCACTCAAAGGAAGACATGAAACTGTTACAGGAAAATACCAAAAAAAGAGAAAAAACCACCAAAATAGGAGTGCGAGACAAGAACTAAAACACTACAGACAGGAAAACTCTAAATAAGTCACGGCGTGATGTGACAGATGGTGACAGTACACCTACTTTGAGACAAGAGCTATATTGATGCATGCTTAGTTATGCTTTAAAATCATATCCAACAATTACGACGACGACTTTTTACTGTCAACTGAGTTTCGTTTTTTAATGATTTCTGCTGGTGGTGTGCCTCCAGATTTTTTTCAACGCAAAAAATGTGCCTTGGCTCAAAAAAGGTTGAAAAACACTACCTTAAACGATAGTTTAATGTGGCTGAAACGGGGCTTAGGCTAAATAATTATTCGTTTAAGGTAGGGATGTCCGATAATGGCTTTTTGCCGATATCCGATATTGTCCAACTCTTTAATTACCGATACCGATATCAACCGATACCGATATATACAGTCGTGGAATTAACACATTATTATGCCTAATTTGGACAACCAGGTATGGTGAAGATAAGGTCCTTTTTTTTTTAATTAGTAAAATAAAATAAGATAAATAAATTAAAAACATTTTCTTGAATAAAAAAGAAAGTAAAACAATATAAAAACAGTTACATAGAAACTAGTAATTAATGAAAGTGAGTAAAATGAACTGTTAAAGGTTAGTACTATTAGTGGACCAGCAGCACCCACAATCATGTGTGCTTACGGACTGTATCCCTTGCAGACTGTATTGATATATATTGATATATAATGTAGGAACCAGAATATTAATAACAGAAAGAAACAACCCTTTTGATGGGGGAGGGAGGTTTTTTGGGTTGGTGCACTAATTGTAAGTGTATGTTGTGTTTTTCATATTGATTTAATAAAAATAAATAAAAAATAAAAATAATAATTTTAAAAAACGATACCGATAATAAAAAAAACGATACCTATCATTTTCGATATTACATTTTAAAGCATTTATCGGCCGATAATATCGGCAGGCCGATACTATCGGACATCTCTAGTTTAAGGGGTTATCCGGCTTAGTGTGGACATAGCCTGAAGCAACTAGAAAAAAAAAGACCAAAAAGAATGTCTTTTGATCCTTCCACCTTGGCCCAGGTGTGCTTGAGGTGATACCGGCTGCCTGATCTTATCTCAACATGAGGGAGACAAATAATACACCCTCTTGCTCCCCAGAATCCCTTGCAGCCATAGAGGCAGATAGCTTTGACATGGTCACCTTCTTCCATGTCACACCGCACACGCACTCGGTCCCCTTTGCTCCGGTTCTTTCCGGGACAGCTGGGCGAGCAGCTGCGGTGCTGACGGGGGCACGGAGCGCCGCACCGCAGTAATGTCCCCTTTAACCTACATGTGGCACCTCTCGCTGCTCGCACACCACAATTGGATTTGTCACCCTCTCTGTTGATGTAAGTTATGCCGCATTGCTTCCAGATGGACATAAATCCGCTATGATTATAATCTATGCGACAATATGTCAAAAGCATGCTGGTGGTCTCTCTTAGGGCATCATTTTTCTCTTGGTACTTGGCTGCAGTTAATTGGACCTACGGTTTGGCAACATAAATGATTTCCTTTTCTTATGCGACCGCATGGAAATGATGCTTTTATGGTGCATGTCCATGAAATCTCGACCATATAAACTTCAACTAAGAACATTAGGCACAGCCGCACAATCTAATGGGATCCAATGCAAGATCTGTGATGTAATCATTTGTAAACCGTATTTTCCGGACTATAAAGCGCAACAAGATTTGAGCCGTACCCACAAATTTTTTGAAAAAAAAAAGTTTTTTAATATATTAGCCGCACACACAGTCGCGATCAAAATTTGTAAAGAACATAATGTCATGGCTGTCTTGAGTTTCCAATAATTTCTACAACTCTTATTTTTTTGTGACATCACATGGACAAACATAAGACCTTCTGGAGGAAAGTTCTGTGGTCAGATAAAACAAAAATGGAGCTGTTTGGCCACAATACCCAGCAATATGTTTGGAGGAGAAAAGGTGAGGCCTTTAATCCCAGGAACACCATTTCTACCGCCAAGCATGGTGGTGGTAGTATTATGCTCTGGGCCTGTTTTGCTGCCAATGGAACTGGTGCTTTAAATGGGACAATGAAAAAGGAGGATTACCTCCAAATTCTTCAGGACAACCTAAAATCATCAGCCCGGATGTTGGGTCTTGGCCGCAGTTGGGTGTTCCAACACGACAATGACCCCAAACACACGTCAAAAGTGGTAAAGGAATGGCTTAATCAGGCTAGAATTAAGGTTTTAGAATGGCCTTCCCAAAGTCTTGACTTAAACGTGTGGACAATGCTGAAGAAACAAGTCCATGTCAGAAAACCAACACATTTAGCTGAACTGCACCAATTTTGTCAAGAGGAGTGGTCAAAAATTACCAGAAGCTTGTGGATGGCTACCAAAAGTGCCTTATTTCAGTGAAACTTGCCAAGGGACATGTAACCAAATATTAACATTGCTTTATGTATACTTTTGACCCAGCAGATTTGAGCACATTTTCAGTAGACCCATAATACATTCATAAAATACTTTTGATCGTGACTGTATATACATTGTGAAATGATTTATTTACACAGAAAGATTTTGTAAATGTTTATTTACATACCATAATGATTTCCAAAAGGTGCCTAAACGCGGCAGTAAAACGGGTGATCAAACAAAACAGAAGTCATCGTCATGGACCCACTATCTGCGGAAGCTAGCTCTCCAATCAGCTAAACAGACTCAATAACTCCACGGTGACGTTTTGGGGAATTTACTGAGGAATTTGTGAAACTGAAACAATGCAAAAATGATGTTGTTGTAAGTTAATAATACTAACACAGACACTTGTGAACGTGTTAGCCTGTTAGCCAATGCTAACGATGCTCGCTTGATTACATTACGATAGAACGTACAAATATGCGTGAAAACAGTCTTATATACGTCACAAATGGGACGGTTTAGTAAGTAAGAATAGTTTTAGTTATACTGTAAAACTTACAAACGCTGCTTGTAGCGACGAATGAAGAATCCATACCAGTAGAAACGCAATGGACGGCAAGAAGACGGAACGGGACAACGGCACCTCTACTTCCGGTTGAAAGTGGAGATGTCCAATAATGGCTTTTTTGCCGATATCTGATATTCCGATATTGTCCAACTCTTAATTACAGATTCCGATATCAACCGATACCGATAAAAACAGTCGTGGAATTAACACATTATCATGCCTAATTTTGTTGTGATGCACCGCTGGATGCATTAAACAATGTAACAAGTTTTCCAAAATAAATCAACTCAAATTATAAAAAAAAATGCCAACATGGCACTGCCATATTTATTATTGAAGTCACAAAGTGCATTATTTTTTTTAACATGCCTCAAAACAGCAGCTTGGAATTTGGGACATGCTCTCCCTGAGAGAGCATGAGGAGGTTGAGGTGGGCGGGGTTGATGTGGGGGGTAGCGGGGGGTGTATATTGTAGCGTCCCGGAAGAGTTAGTGCTGCAAGGGGTTCTGGGTATTTGTTCTGTTGTGTTTCTGTCGTGTTACGGTGCGGATGTTCTCCCGAAATGTGTTTGTCATTCTTGTTTGGTGTGGGTTCACAGTGTGGCGCATATTTGTAACAGTGTTAAAGTTGTTTATACATCCACCCTCAGTGTGACCTGTATGGCTGTTGACCAAGTATGCCTTGCATTCACTTGTGTGTGTGAAAAGCCGTAGATATTATGTGACTGGGCCAGCACGCAAAGGCAGTGCCTTTAAGGTTTATTGGCGCTCTGTACTTCTCCCTACGTCCGTGTACACAGTGGTGTTTTAAAAAGTCATGAATTTTACTTTTTAAAACCGATACTGATAATTTTGAAACCGATACCGATAATTTCCGATATTACATTTTAAAGCATTTATTGGCCGATAATATCGGCAGTCCGATATTATCGGACATCTCTAGTTGAAAGCACTAAATGGAAGGACCCTGCAGCACCTGCGGTCAGCGAACTCGTCCGAAAGACGGCGCTATAGCACTAACAATAACACACCTTTTCAGTGTATTTGCTTGGTCAAACTAGTTGCATCATTGCTTTCAGTGAAGAAAAATAGAAACATTTGCCTCACTGTTTAACAAGCCGCAGGGTTCAAAGTGTAGGAAAAAGGTAGCGGCTTATAGTCCGAAATATACAGTAATGTCATTAAAAAATGCATATTTTGACTTATATTATACTTATTCATTGTGGAAAGAGTTTAAAATGCAATTTTTTTAATCCTGCCATTGGATTGCCAAGTTGTACTGGAACAAATCAAATCCCTTACATGAATGTGTGCTGTGTTAAGTAATTGTTCTCGGAAATGTTTCAATTAATTGTGTCCTTACCTTAGGTCTGCCTCACCCGTTTGCCATCACCGTGTTTGAGGACAGCCTCTACTGGACTGACTGGCACACCAAGAGCATCAACAGTGCCAACAAATTCACGGGGAAGAACCAAGAGATCATCCGTAACAAGCTGCACTTCCCCATGGACATCCACACCTTGCACCCCCAGAGGCAACCTGAAGGTCAGGACTCAAACATGCTGGATGTTGGATCAGAAATGTTTCCTTTATTGTCACAGTTTAGAGCAAATACCAGGTATTAGTATTATTAGAAAGTACAAAAAGAAGGACGGGCATATGTAACCGGCGGCTCATACCCTGCTTTTTTGGTCCACCCCGGATTCGAGCGTGCTAGCTACCGAGCTAAAAGGCCCGGGCTATCAACCAGATAGCCAACATTGCTCTTGAGGTCATCAGGTAGTGGGGTTTACCAACGTACACATACCCCAGTCACACTGACTGGCCTCCGTTGCACATATCATGATAATAATGGAACAAGCAAATACAAAATCTGAGTTATCAAAAATCAACATTCTCCTAATAGACATTTTTAACAGTTATGAATTTTGTTCTGTACTTAAATTGTGACATGCAACCTACTGGTAATGCAGTGATACATTACATACATGCATACATACATGCATACATACATACTGTACTGACTATACATACATACATACTGTGTAGACTATACATACATGCATACTTACATACATACATACATACATACATACATACTGTACAGACTATATATACATACATACATACTGTACAGACTATACATACATACATAGACTATACATACATACATACATACTGTACAGACTATACATATATACACACATACTGTACAGACTATACATACATACATACTGTACAGAGTATACATACATACATACTGTACAGCCTACACATACATACATACTGTACAGTATACTATACATTACAGTATAGTACAGTACACTATACATACATACATACTGTACAGACTATACATGCATACATACTGTACAGACTATACATACATAAATACATACTGTACAGACTATACATACATACATACATACACACATACTTTAAGCCTATACATACATGCATACTGTACAGACTGTACATACATACATACTGTACAGACTATACATACATACATACATACTGTACAGACTGTACATACATACATACATACATACTGTACAGACTATACTTACATACATACATACTGTATAGACTATACTTACATACATACTGTACAGACAATACATACATACATACTGTACAGGCTATACTTACATACATACATACTGTACAGACTATACATGCATACTGTACAGACTATACATACATACATACTGTACAGACTATACTTACATACATACTGTACAGACAATACATACATACATACATACTGTACAGACTATACTTACATACATACATACTTAACAGCCTATACATACATACTGTACAGACTATACATACATACATACTGTACAGACAATACATACATACATACATACATACTGTACAGCCTATACATACATACTGTACAGCCTATACATACATACTGTACAGCCTATACATACATACATACATAAATACTGTACAGATTATACATACATACATACTGTACAGACTGTACATACATACATACTGTACAGACTATACATACATACATACATACATACATACTGTACAGACTATACATACATACTGCACAGACTGTACATACATACATACTGTACAGACTATACATACATACATACTGTACAGACTATACATACATACATACTGCACAGACTGTACATACATACATACTGTACAGACTATACATACATACATACTGTACAGACTATACATACATACATACATACATACATACATACTTTTCAGCCTATACATGCATACATACTGTACAGATTATACATATATACATACATACATACTTTACAGCCTATACATACATACTGTACATACTTTACAGCCTATACATACATACTGTACAGACTGCACATACATACATACATACATACTGTACAGCCTATACATACATACTGTACATACATACATACTGTACAGACTGTACATACATACATACTGTACAGACTATACATACATACATACTGTACAGACTGTACATACATACATACATACATACATACATACATACTGTACAGCCTATACATACATACAGCACATACTCTACATTAGTGTTGTTCCGATACCAATATTTTGGTATCGGTACCAAAATGTATTTTGATACTTTTCAATACTTTTCTTTATAAAGAGGACCACCAAAAATGGCATTATTGGCTTTATTTGAACAGAAAATCTTACGGTACATTAAACATATGTTTCTTATTGCAATCAAAGAACAATTTTGGCCTTAAATAAAATAGTGAACATACCAGACAACTTGTCTTTTAGTAGTAAGTAAACAAACAAAGGCTCCTAATTTAGTCTGCTGACATATGCAGGAACATATTGTGTCATTTCCTATTCTATTATTTTGTCAAAATTATAAAGGACAAGCTGTAAAAATGGATTATTAATCCACTTGTTCATTTACTGTTAATGTATGCTTATTTTCCGTTTTAACATGTTCTATCTACACTTTTGTTAAAATGTAAAAATCACTTATTCTTCTGTTGTTTGGGTACTTTACATTAGTTTTGGATGATACAACAAGTTTAGGTAGCGATCTGATACCAAGTAGTTACAGGATCATACATTGGTCATATTCAAAGTCCTCATGTGTCCAGGGACAAATTTACTGAGTTTATAAACATAATATAAATTTTTTAAAAAGGAAAAAAAGATTTTGTGACGATAAAAAATATCGATGTAAACGTTGAATCGACGAGATTCGCTATTGTACTTGGTATCATTACAGTGGATGTTAGGTGTAGATCTACCCATGGCATTTGTTTACATTCAGGAGCGCTATCTTTTGTTAACGGTGACACCGGTGAGCTCTTGTATCATCCTACTACGGTGTGTAGTGAAGCATGTTTAGCTATTCCTCGTCCTGCAGAGATGATACTTGTAAGAAACTTACTTTATTTGTCGCCATGGAGGCGAGGATTAGTGATTTAGAAGTAGCTAAAACACTGCCGACTGCGAATTGACGTTAGCCGCTAGCTAGCTAGCCATGTCTTAAAGCACCTCTTCCTGAGGACATTTCAGTGTTATAACTTCACCTTTATCGTTAGTGTTTAGGCCAAAATGCGTCCGTTCTCTCTTTTCTGTCTAGACACTGTGTCTGCCTGTCACTACTTTGTGATTGTGCGCTGCCGAACATGCTCCTCTGCTCATAAAACCAGCAAAGACACGACGTGACGATGGCGCGCCCTCATGCTAGTTAAAAAATAAAAATAAAAATGGGGAACCGGTACTTTTCAAATAAGTATAGTACTGTTTTTGATTCATTAGTACCGCAATACTATACTAGTACCGGTATACCGTACAACCCTACTCTACATACATCCAAACATACATACATTATATACTCTACATCAGGGGTCACCAACGCGGTGCCCGCGGGCACCAGGTAGCCCGTAAAGACCAGATGAGTAGCCCGCTGGCCTGTTCTAAAAATAGCTCAAATAGCAGCACTTACCAGTGAGCTGCCTCTATTTTTTAAATTGTATTTATTTACTAGCAAGCTGGTCTCGCTTTGCCCGACATTTTTAATTCTAAGAGAGACAAAACTCAAATAGAATTTGAAAATCCAAGAAAATATTTTAAAGACTTGGTCTTCACTTGTTTAAATAAATTCATTATTTTTTTTACTTTGCCTCTTATAACTTTCAGAAAGACAATTTTAGAGAAAAAATACAACCTTAAAAATGATTTTAGGATTTTAAACACATATACCGTTTTACCTTTTAAATTCCTTCCTCTTCTTTCCTGACAATTTAAATCAATGTTCAAGTAAATTAATTTTTTGTATTGTAAAGAATAATAAATACATTTTAATTTAATTCTTCATTTTAGCTTCTGTTTTTTCGACAAAGAATATTTGTGAAATATTTCTTCAAACTTATTATGATTAAAATTCCAAAAAATTATTCTGGCAAATCTAGAAAATCTGTAGAATCAAATTTAAATCTTATTTGAAAGTCTTTTGAATTTCTTTTAAAATTTTTGTTCTGGAAAATCTAGAAGAAATAATGATTTGTCTTTGTTAGAAATATAGCTTGGTCCAATTTGTTCTATATTCTAACAAAGTGCAGATTGTATTTTAACCTTTTCAAAACATGTCATCAAAATTCTAAAATTAATCTTATAGTCAGGAAAAATTACTAATGATGTTCCATAAATTATTATTTTTATTTTTTCAAAAAGATTCGAATTAGCTAGTTTTTCACTTCTTTTTTTCGGTTGAATTTTAAAGAGTCGAAATTGAAGATTAACTATGTTTCAAAATTGTATTGTC
>NC_084732.1:82197812-82222812 GCF_033978785.1 Entelurus aequoreus
TGTGAGCTATAATCAACATTATTTAAAAAATACTTTCTTGAAAAATGTCACTTTGTGTGTATTGATGTTGTAGAATGAGTCTGTTTTTGAATTGATCTATTTAAATAAAATTACTTTCAAAATCATTAAGATGCACCTGTGCATGCATATATACTGTGATTGTGTCAACTTTCTGTATGTCGTTGTACTGTTTTTACTCTTCACCCATTGTTAAAAATAGAAGACTGACCGAAGACCTTTGGTCTTTAATCAGGTCTTGACAAGTTCCTGCTTTTTGCCCGAAGGACGGACATCCGACGAATCAGCTTCGACACAAAGGACATGTCCGATGATGTCATCCCTCTGGCTGATGTGCGCAACTCCGTGGCACTGGACTGGGACGCCAAGGACGGCTACATCTACTGGACCGACGTCACCACGGACTCCATCAACAGAGCCCTTTGGAATGGCAGCAAACAGGAGGTCAGTGGCGTCATAAAACATTTGGACCCGGCTCATTTCGCTCTGTTGGTGTGAGGAGGCTGAAATAAATTGTCTGGTGCGAGAGTGCCATCTAGAGTCGTAGGTGCAGAAGTGCAACTTCCATTGTAGCTCTACCTGGCAAAATTGTGTAGCCATATAAAAGGGTGAAAACATTTTGCATAGAATTTCACTGAAAAAACAGAAAATGTTAGACATAATTCTGCTCTTGCTCTTGGTGAGAACATGGAATCAATGTGAGTCCATGGAAAAAAGACCTGATTCTAATCACAAACTAAATACAAAAGGTTTATTTTATTTTTTTATTTTTATTTTTTTTACACTCACACACAAATTAGAAAACGGACACACAGATCTGATTACGCGCACACAGACTGAGATACGCATTTGCAAATTGTTTTGCTACAATAACACTTGCATATTTGTGACTGTGACTGCTTAGAACTGGGTTGTCCAGAGTCCAATTTATTGAAAAAATATATTTTGAAAAAATGTGCAAGAATGAATTTTTCAGCGCGGGGCCCTCAATGGAAACAGTTTGGGCACTCCAGGTTTAAAAGTTATGTTTCCTTTGTGTCCGCTTTTTTTCAGTTGGTGGTGGACACCAGTCTGGAAAGTCCAGCAGGTTTGGCTATCGACTGGGTGACCAACAAACTCTACTGGACGGATGCTGGTAATTAGCCTCGTCGTCGTAGAAAACATTCATTTTTCACTGTTTTGTACAAAACCCAAAACCAGTGAAGTTGGCACGTTGTGTAATTTGTAAATAAAAACAGAATACAATGATTTGCAAATCCTTTTCAACTTATATTCAATTGAAAGACTGCAAAGACAAGATATTTAATGTTCAAACTGAGAAACTTAATTTTTTTTTTGCAAATAATCATTAACTTAGAATTTAATGGCAGCGACACATTGCAAAAAAGTTGACAGAGAGGGAATTTTTACCACTGTGTTACATGGGTGTTGTTGATAAATGGCTTTCGCTTTGCATAGTAGAGTTTTAACTTGCACTTACAGATGTAGCGACGAACTGTAGTTACTGACAGTAGTTTCCTGAAGTGTTCCTGAGCCCATGTGGTGATATCCTTTACACGTCGATGTCGCTTTTTGGTGCAGTACCACCTGAGGGATCCAAGGTCATGGGCATTCAGTGTTACGTGCAGTGATTTCTCCAGATTCTCTGAACCTTTTGATGATATTACAGACCTTAGATGGCGAAATCCCTAAATTCCTTGCAATAGCTCGTTGAGAAATGTTGTTCTTAAACTGTTCGACAATTTGCTCACGCATTTGTTCACAAAGTGGTGACCCTCGCCCCATCCTTGTTTGTGAATGACTGAGCATTTCATGGAATCAGAATCAGAAATACTTTATTAATCCCCGAGGGGAAATTTAGATTTTCAGCACAATCCCATTCAAGAGCAGACAAACATTACAGGGAGATAAAACAGTATCGCTGACGGGTCTGCCAACTTCCAGCGCCCATTGCAAAAAAGGTGAGAAACAGAAGCTGCTTTTATACCCAATCATGACACCCACCTGTTCCTAACTAGCCTGTTCACCTGTGGGATGTTCCAAATAAGTGTTTGATGAGTATTCCTCAACTTTCTCAGTCTTTTTTGCCCCTTGTGCCAGATTTATTGAAACATGTTGCAGGCACCAAATACCAAATGAGCTAATATTTGCAAAAAATAAAGTTTTCCAGTTCAAACGTTAAATATCTTGTCTTTGCAGTCTATTCAATTGAATATAGGTTGAAAAGGATTAGCAAATCATTGTATTCTGTTTTTATATACCATTTACACAACGTGTCAACTTCACTGGTTTTGGGGTTTGTAAAACATTAATGACTTTGTGTTTGTTGACCCAGGTACGGATCGCATCGAGGTCTCTAACGCAGATGGGAGCATGCGGACCGTGCTTATATGGGAGAACCTTGACCGGCCCAGGGACATTGTTGTTGACCCGATTGGAGGGTGAGATTACCGGATGTTTAACAATACATTTTCAGGACAACTCTCACATTTCCTTCCTGTCTGCAAAGCTTAATGTACTGGACCGACTGGGGCGCCAACCCGAAGATTGAACGTGCCGGGATGGACTCTTCCGACCGCGTCGTCATTATATCTTCCAACTTGACATGGCCCAATGGACTTGCCATTGACTATGAGACTAAACGCTTGTACTGGGCAGACGCTGGCATGAAGACGATTGAATACGGGAACTTTGATGGTTCTGACAGACAGGTGAGGGACGCTTTTATGAGTTTATAGAATATCTTCATAGCGGTCTTCACAAGTCCTGTGTACCTCTGCTACCCAGGTTTTGATTGGCACCCAGCTGCCTCACCCCTTTGGTCTCACTGTACATGAAGACAGGCTGTACTGGACAGACTGGCAGTCCAAGAGCATCCAGAGCGCGAACAAGCTCACCGGTTTGGGACGGCATACGCTGGCGGAAAATCTGGAGAACCTCATGGACATTCATATGTTCCAGAGGCACCGTGAAACAGGTGTGTATTCGTGTATGTCTGAGTCTGCGGGGACATTAGAGACGTACGTTGGTTTGCAACATTTTTAACATCGAAAAGCACTGACATCCAGATAGTAATCACTTGTTCCTTATCCTACTCCTGAAATTTCCTGAAAGTTTCATAGAAATCAGCCCATAACTTTTTGAGCTATCCATAGTGGAATGAAAGGAACTGAGTGAAGCCTCTGTCTTCTGCCTTTGTCTCTGCGGATGGAGGCGGTACCACAAGCATACACGCACACTGAAGTTGAAGATCGTAATGTAAATGTAAAGTAACCGTAGAAATGGTTCGAGACAGCCCCAAAAACGTACTGACTTCTTTCGCATCCCATTTTGGACCATTCTTGAACGTTCAATGAAAATCCAACCATAACGTTTTTAGCTATCTATAGCAAAATGAAAGAAACGGGCCTTGTTCAGACTGCAGGTCAATTCCAATTTTTGCGACCTGTATCGGATTTGTTCATGTCTGTGTGAACAGTGCAACATGTCTGACCCAGGCCACTTTCCCATGTGGAAATAAATCGGATATATGTGCGATGCGTCCTCAATGTGAACGCTCCTGTGCTCAGGCCGCATTCATCTAACTAGAACAGGGGTCTCGAACTTGTTTTCAGTGAATGTAAGAATATAAAAGTATAATCGCCTCATTATATTATTGCCTATGCATTTGGTTATTTGATTTTTGTACATACAAATTGATGGATAGCTTGCTTTGAAATCGTAAGTCAAGGTGACGAGCAGATATTTAAGTATTTATTGTTATTTTTACAAACGATCATACGGTATATAATAATTAGGGGTGCTAAAACATGTTTTATCCCATTCGAATCCAGGTTTTTTTTGTAATTTTCAAAAATCAAATGTATTTTATTTTTTTTGACAAATATATTTTTTAAAAAAAAACATTTTTAGGCCACCTCTATGCTTACTTGGTGCACGTATGTGTCATAGGTCAGCAACCAAAAGGAGGTTTTATAATCTGTAAGCTGTTTTGTTAAGGTGTTGTTATTATTATACCAAATAATACATTGCAAAAATCAGTTTGTATCGAAAATCGTGTCGAATCGAGTATCGATTATGAATCAAATCCTCACCCCAAGAATCGATTCACACCAATAACAATTGAATATTTGTATATATATGAAATAATATAATGCGGTGCACCTTATATATGAACAAAGTTTTAAATAGGCCATTCATTGAAGGTGCGCCTTATAATCCGGTGCGCCTTATAGTGCGGAAAATACGGTAAGCAAACAAAGGCTCCTAATTAGTCTGCTGACATATGCAGTAACATATTGTGTCATTTATCATTATATTATTTTGTCAACATTATTAAGGACAAGTGGTAGAAAATGAATTATTAATCTACTTGTTCATATACTGTTAATATCTGCTTACTTTCTCTTTTAACATGTTCTATCTACGCTTCTGTTAAAATGTAATAATCACTTATTCTTCTGTTGTTTGATACTTTACATTTTGGATGATACCACACATTTGGGTATCGATCCGATACCAAGTCGTTACAAGATCATACATCGGTCATATTCAAAGTCCTCATGTGTCCAGGGACATATTTCCGGAGTTTATAAACATAATATACCGTGTTTTCCGCACTATAAGGCGCACCGGATTATAAGGTGCACCTTCAATGAATGGCCTATTTTGAAACGATGTTCATATATAAGGCGCACCGCATTATAAGGCGCATAGAATAGACGCTACAGTAGGCTGGGGTTCCGTTATGCATTGCGAGACCTGTTGTGGCTCAATATTGGTCCATATATAAGGCGCACCGGATTATAAGGCGCACTGTCAGCTTTTGAGAAAACTGGAGGTTTTTAGGTGCGCCTTATAGTGCGGAAAATACGGTAAATGTTTTAAAAAGGAAAAAATATTTTGTGATGCTAAAAAATATCGACGTAATCATAGTAGTATCGACTAGATACGCTTCTGTACTCGGTATCATTACAGTGGATATTAGGTGCAGATCCACCAATGGCGTTTGTTTACATTTTGACGCCAGTGAGCTACGGTGTGTAGTGAACTTTAGCCGCTAGCTAGCTAGCCATGTCTTAAAGCGCCTCTTCCTGAGGGCGTTTCAGTGTTATAACTTCACCTTTATCGTTGGTTTTTAAGCGAAAATGCGTCCGTTCTCCCATTTCTGTCTACATACTGTGTCTGCTTGTAAGTACTTCTTGATTGTGCGCTGCCGAACATGCTCCTCTGCTCGTAAACCAGCAATGACACGACATGACGACGACGGCGAGGCCGGGGGGTGGGGAACCGGTACTTTTTAGAGGCGGTATAGTACCGAATATGATTCATTAGTATCGCGGTACTATACTAATACCGGTATACCGTACAACAGTGGTCCCCAATCACCGGGCCGCGGCCTGGTACCGGTCCGTTGACCGATTGGTACCGGGCCGCGGCCGCACAAGAAATAAAAATACATTTATTTTTTTAATTTTTTTTTTTTTTTTTAATTAAATCAAAATAAAAAGCACAATATATACATTATATATCAATATAAATCAATACAGTCTGCAGGGATACAGTCCGTAAGCACACATGATTGTATTTCATTATGACAAAAAAAACAAACATAACCGCCCCCCGGTCCGTGGGACAAATTTTCGAGCGTTGACCGGTCCGCAAGTACAAAAAGGTTGGGGACCACTGCCATACAACCCTAGTCAGGACCTAATTCAACAAGTTCTCAATGTTGTTTTAATGTCTTGTGCCTGCTGGGATGTAATGCGTTTGTGTCATAGAGGCTCAACAAAGGAACACAAAGAGCATTGATTAGTAGGTGAGGCTGTGACCTATGGGAAATTACAGGTAACCTGAGCCTTGATCAGTTGCTGAGAAAGCAGAACCACAAGGCTCATATTTATCTCATGTCTAGTTCTTCCTGTGTTCCCTAAAGGCCGGCTGTCTTTATCAACAAGCGTTTTTTGTTTGCCCTAAAACCTGCCGTGTCCTTCCCATTGATTTTTCTCTCCGTGATGGCCTAGAAATGAGTCTGTTTTTATATTTCTCCTCCTGCAGTCCACAACCCGTGTGCAGTGAATAATGGAGGCTGTAGCCACCTGTGTCTCCTGGCTCCTGCTCCCAAAGCTTACAGCTGTTCCTGTCCCACCGGGATCAACCTTCAGGCAGACGGAAAAACCTGCACACCCGGTATGAAACATTCCAGAGACGCACAAGTTTCGAACAAAAGTTGTTGCAAGAATGTACAAAAACCAAAACCAGTGAAGTTGGCACTTTGTGTAAATCGTAAATAAAAACAGAATACAATGATTTGCAATCCCTTTCAACTTATATTCAATTGAATAGACTGCAAAGACAAGATACTTAACGTCCGAACTGGAAAACTCTGTTATTAGCTCATTTGGAATTTGATGCCTGCAACATGTTTCAAAAAAGCTGGCACAAGTGGCAAAAAAGACTGAGAAAGTTGAGAAATGCAAACACTTATTTGGAACATCCGACAGGCTAATTGGGAACAGGTGGGTGCCATGATTGGGTATAAAAGCAGCTCCCATGAATTACTCAGTCATTGACAAACAAGGATGGGGCGAGGGTCACCACTTTGTGAACAAATGCGTGAGCAAATTGTCCAACAGTTTAAGAACAGCATTTCTCAAGGAATTTAGGGATTTCACCATCTACGGTCCGTAATATCATCAAAAAGTTCAGAGAATCTGGAGAAATCACTGCACGTAAGCGGCTAAGCCCGTGACCTTCGATCCTCAGGCGGTACTGCATCAAAAAGTGACATCAGTGTGTAAAAGATATCGCCACACGGGCTCAGGAACACTTCAGAAAACCACTGTCAGTAACTACAGTTGGTCGCTACATCTGTAAGTGAACGTTAAAACTGTACTATGCAAAGTCAAAGCCATTTATCAACAACACCCAGAAACGCCGCCGGCTTCGCTGGGCCCGAGCCTCTCTAAGATGGATTGATGCAAAGTGGAAAAGTGTTCTGTGGTCTGACGAGTCCACATTTCAAATAGTTTTTGTAAACTGTGGACGTCTTGTCTAACGGGACAAAGAAGAAAAGAACAATCCGTGTTGTTATAGGCGCAAAGTTGTAAAGCTAGCATCTGTGATGGTATGGGGGTGTATTAGTGCCCAAGGCATGGGTAACTTACACATCTGTGAAGGCACCATTAATGCGGAAAGGTACATACAGGTTTTGGAGCAACATATGTTGCCATCCAAACAACGTTATCATGGACGCCCCTGCTTATTTCAGCAAGACAATGCCAAGCCACGTGAAAAGGATTTGCAAATCATTGTATTCTGTTTTTATTTACGAATTACACAGTGTGCCGACTTCACTGGTTTTGGGTTTTGTAAACCGATATTTTGCTTTGGTGCAGGAATGAGCAGCTTCCTGATCTTTGCGCGGAGGACAGACATTAGAATGGTTTCTCTGGACATCCCTTACTTTGCGGACGTGGTTCTCGCCGTCAACAGTTCCATGAAAAACACCATCGCTGTGGGCGTCGACCCAAAAGACGGTTTGTGTGTTAAGCCAAGCGCCTGCTCACGAATGCATGTGCTGAGTCTCAACATGTTCCGCAGGAAAGGTGTATTGGTCTGACAGTACACTGAAGAAAATCAGCAGAGCCAACATCAACGGGACGGCGGACGAGGACATCGTGTCTACAGGTAACTTCCACAACTCCTCCAGGGATGGCAACGAGTGCCTTCACCTTCTCTCTCTGCAGGGTTGATGACCACCGACGGCTTGGCGGTGGACGCCGTAGGACGAAAGATTTACTGGACGGACACAGGCACCAACCGGATAGAAGTTGCCAATCTGGACGGTTCCATGAGGAAAGTTCTCGTCTGGCAAAACCTGGACAGCCCTCGAGCCATCGCCCTCTACAACGAGAAGGGGTGAGCAACACTGATTATTACCAGTCTTACTAAATCATTCTCAAGGTGAATCTTATTTTAGTTGTCTGCTTCTTTATCTAGATGTGTTTTTATTGGGGGGCCACATCAAAATTATTGCCGCTTGTAACAGTGGATATATCAGAATATGAACGTATAATAGCCTTGTTGCACAATTTTCAGAGATTTTTGATTGTTATATTTTGTACAAACAGAATGATCAATAACGACTAGAACATATGCAGTATGCAGTACGTGTGTGTCAACATTGAAAGAACAAATACATTTTTCTCAAGCCACATAAATGATGTGGCGGGCCACTTAAAATCGTGCGGCAAACCATATAAAGTTACATTAAATGTTGTTGCGGAGCACATTGTCAGGTTCAAACACTGATGACATCTATTAAACAGACAAGAAGCAAGGAATCATGCAGAGACAGAGTTCAATTTAGCTCATGAGGAGAACGCATGGAGCTGCACACTTAGTCACAGTCTCGCCCTACGCTCTAAGGTTCAGCTCCAGCGTCCCTCTATTTATTCAGGAGTGCCACAGTCAACATCACTGAGGCCGCCTCTAAAAGGAGTGGTCACACATATCATGCAAAGCAGCTCCAGTACGCACAATACGTGACGGAATGTGCTGGGGGCCTTGTGAGTTCGCCTTGTCTCTGCTTCGTCTGCGTGCTGTCGTCTTATCTGCGTTGAGGTCCTTGAAGTCCTTGGCTGTTAGCGGGCTAAAACAAAGATAACTTCTGCGGCTGAGGCCACCCCTCAGACAAGAAGTTTTTTCCTTGCACGAGCCACAAAAAAAAGGACATTAAATGACGTGTCAGACCAAATACAATTATATGGGGGGCCACTTTAATGATTTGGTTGGCCATTTAATTTGAAGTGCCGGGTCACATACAATGACGTGGCTGGCCACTTGAAATGCTGTAGCAAACCACATAAAATTACTGTACATGGCGGGCCATTTTAAATATTTTTGGTGGCTGAGCACATAAAATGTCGTGGCAGGCCACGTTAATTGATGCAAGATCGCATAAAGTCACACAATAACATGACATGCCGAGACACTTTAAAATGTGGCACGACACATAAAATGATGTGGCAGACCACAAGAAATGTAATGGTTGGCCATTTTACTTTTTTTTTTTTTGGCAAGCCACAATAAAATGTGGCGGGCCATGATATAATTTTGTAGTGGGCTACATGAAGTGTTTAGGCGGAGATCATAAAATGACATGGTGGGCCATTTTAAAAGGTGTAGCGATCACTTAAAATGTTGTGGCGGGCTCAATAAAAAGTGGCGGGACACAGTAGAATATTATAGCGGGCCACGAACAAATTATGTGGCAGGCCACTATAAAATTACATGGCGGGCCACAATCAAATTGTGTGGCAGGCCAGAATAAATTTACATGGCGGGCCACAATCAAATTGTGTGGCAGGCCACTGTAAAATTACATGGCGGACCACATTAAATGGCGTGTCACACCACAAAATGATATGGCAGGGCACGTAAATTATTTCGCAGGCCACATAAAATGAGATTTCAGGCCACATAAATTGATGTGCCAGGTCACACAAAATGTCATGGTGGGCTACATAAAATTTTACACGGTGTGGCGGAGCACATAAAATGTGGCGCACCACAATAAAATATAGTGGCAGGCCACTATAAAATTACATGGCAGGTCACATAACATTATATGGCGGGCCAAAAATGAATGATGTGGCAAGCCACAATTACACTGCAAAAAGTCAGTGTTCAAAAACAATGAAAAAAAATAGGGATATTTTATTTGAACTAAGCAAAATTATCTGCCAAAAGAACAAGAAAATTGGGCTTGTCAAGACTTTCCAAAACAAATCAAATTAGCTAACCTCAATGAACCAAAAATACCTTAAAATAAGTATATTCTCACTAATAACAACTGTACTACTATATGAGTGTGTGTTTTCTATTGTTTCATTGAAAATAAAACTGCAAAGTCCATTTGGCTGTCATCTGTTTTAATTATGAGACACAATTGTGTCAAAGTCATGATTTTTGTTTTTTTACATGCTTGAAATAAGAAATTATTACTTTAAAAAGGTAGTTTTATACTTGTGAGTGTTGATGACACAGCTTTGCAACACTTGATGTTCTAGTTTCAAGCATGTTTTACTCAATATAGGTCATAAAATCTCAGCAACAAGCTGTGATATCTTACTGAGATCATTTAGGACCAAAACACTTAAAACAAGTAAAACACTCAAACATAAAATCTGCTTAGTGAGAAGAATTATCTTATCAGACAGAAAATAAGCAAATATCACCCTTATTTGAGATATTTAATCTTACTGCCGAAAATGTATAAAAAAGAAGGAAAAAAACATATATAAGTCGCACTGGAGTATAAGTCGCATTTTTTGCGGAAATTTATTTGCTAAAACCCAACACCAAGAATAGACATTTGAAAGGCAATTTAAAATAAATAAATAGTGAGCAACAGGCTGAATAAGTGTACGTTATATGAGGCATAAATAACCAACTGAGAACGTGCCTGGTATGTTAACGTAACCTATTATGGTAAGAGTCATTCAAATAACTATAACATATAGAACATGCTATACGTTTACCAAACAATCTGTCACTCCTAATCGCTAAATCCCATGAAATCTTATACGTCTAGTCTCTTACGTGAATGAGCTAAATAATATTATTTGATATTTTACGGTAATGTGTTAATAATTTCACACATAAGTCGCTCCTGAGTATAAGTCGCACCCCCGGCCAAACTATGAAAAAAACTGCGACTTATAGTCCGAAAAATACGGTAGATTTCAGTTTTTGCAGTGTAAATAATGTGTTGGGCCAGATCTGGTCCCGAGACCCTGAATTGGACACCTGTGATCTAAATGATCTCTGTCTATGTTTTACAGTTTCATGTACTGGACTGACTGGGGAGAACATGCGAAGCTGGAACGTTCTGCGATGGACGGGTCGGATCGAGTAGTCCTCATCAATAACAACCTGGGCTGGCCTAATGGTCTCGCTATCGACGTGGCTGGATCACAACTACTGTGGGCCGATGCTCACACTGAGGTCAGTCCTAGCTCTGGACCAAGGTCGACGTATTATATTTCAGGCATGGGCGAATCCGATAAAAGATCGATGATACAGAAAGAAAGTCCCCCATCAATTGGCTGAATTTAAAATCCTCATCCATACCCTCTGATCCTTCCCAGCGTATCGAGGCAGCCGATCTTAACGGCCAAAACCGCCGGACACTCGTGACTCCAGTCCAGCACCCGTACGGCTTAACCCTCCTCGGGTCCCACATCTACTGGACTGACTGGCAGAGCCGGAGCATCCAGCGGGCAGACAAGAATACCGGAACCAACACCATTACTGTACGTGCTAACCTACCGGGTCTGATGGACATTCAGGCCGTGGATAGGGAGAAACCTCTGGGTAAGTCATTTATTTTTATGATAACAATGTAAAACTAGAAAATTCCCTCCTGCTAACTGTGCTGTGAACCTCCGACTATGGGTTGATTAACGCTAAAAAGCTTGTATAAAACATTAGAATGTTATCTTGTTATCACGGGAACAGTTAGCATCAAGATGAAGTTTCAAAACCCATGAATTTTAGGTTGAAAAGATCCAAATAAGTTGAAATGCCAGCATAAAACGTTAGCATGCTAATGTTAGCATGATTACATAGAAAAAGTTAGCATACTTCTAAGATAGCGCCGAGTATCAAAATCTTTGTTTTTGAGGTTTGAATGTACACAATTAGCTTAAAAGCTACCATAAAACGTTAGCATGCTAATGTAAACATGATGATACAGGAAAAGTTAGCGTACTTCTAAGATTGCACCAACTATCAAAATCCATTATTTTTAGGTTTATACCGGGGGTCAGCAACCCGCGGCTCTTTAGTGCCGTCCTAGTGGCTCCCTGGAGCATTTTTTTTTTAAAAAGGATTGAAAATGGAAAAAGATGGGAGAAATGATTTGTTTTTCTTTTAGTATATTTTTTGTTTGAGGACAAACAGTTAAACAGTTTGTGTTTATGCTTCACTGATGAGAGTATTCAGTGGACATCATTTTGTCCTACTAATTCCGGCGGTTCTTGAACTCACCAGAGTGTGGACTGTGACGCAACAGTTTGTTTACATGTAAAATCGTCCACTCCTTCTTTGTCTCATTTTGTCCACCAAACGTTTTATACTGTGCGTGAATGCACAAAGGTGCGCTTTGTTGATGTCATTGACTTGTGTGGAGTGCTAATCAGGCATATTTGGTCAGTGCATGACTGCAAGCTAATCAATGCTAACATGCTATTTAGGCTAGCTGTATGTACATATTGCATCATTATGCCTCATTTGTAGGTATATTTGAGCTCATTTGATATCCTTTACTTTTATCCTCTTTTTATATAATTTAATTTTGCATGTCTCATGACACATTATATGTATGTAATATTGGCTGCATTCCTGATAGTTGTGTGTCATGGTGTTCCAGACCACAGCAAACATTACCTAGCTTGCCAAAGATTGTAATAAATGTATTAAAAAAAGACAGCCTTAACTTGGACACACACATCTATACCTTTGACCATTGAAAGCCAGTAATTTCCAGGAGTTATCTCACCTTCTGAGTAGCCTCTGATTTACTAATGGTTTCTGATGTTGTAAAAATGTGTAGAATAAATATTACATTTCAACATTTCTGTCAACGAAGATTTGCTTCAGCCTGCGACACATAGTCATTTTGATAGTAGGCTACTATAGCTAATATAAACACTTATATCATGTGTTGCCTTCATTATAACACTTATATAAGACTTTTAAAGCCATTTTGATAGTAGGCAAATATAGCTAATATAGACACTTACATCATGTGTTGTCTTCATTATAACACTTATATAAGACTTTTAAAGTCATTTTGATAGTAGGCTATTATAGCTAATATAGACACTTACATCATGTGTTGTCTTCATTATAACACTTATATAAGACTTTTAAAGTCATTCTGATTGTAGGCTAATATAGACACTCACATCATGTGTTGCCTTCATTATAACACTTATATTAGACTTTTAAAGTCATTTTGATAGTGGGCTAATATAGCTAATATAGACACTTACATCATGTGTTGTCTTCATTATAACACTTATATAAGACTTTTAAAGTAATTTTGATATTAGGCTATTATAGCTAATATAGACACTTACATCATGTGTTGTCTTCATTATAACACTTATATAAGACTTTTAAAGTCATTTTGATAGTAGGCTATTATAGCTAATATAGACACTTACATCATGTGTTGTCTTCATTATAACACTTATATAAGACTTTTAAAGTCCTTCTGATAGTAGGCTAATATAGACACTCACATCATGTGTTGCCTTCATTATAACACTTATATTAGACTTTTAAAGTCATTTTGATAGTGGGCTAATATAGCTAATATAGACACTTACATCATGTGTTGTCTTCATTATAACACTTATATAAGACTTTTAAAGTCATTCTGATTGTAGGCTAATATAGACACTCACATCATGTGTTGCCTTCATTATAACACTTATATTAGACTTTTAAAGTCATTTTGATAGTGGGCTAATATAGCTAATATAGACACTTACATCATGTGTTGTCTTCATTATAACACTTATATAAGACTTTTAAAGTCATTTTGATATTAGGCTATTATAGCTAATATAGACACTAACATCATGTGTTGTCTTCATTATAACACTTATATAAGACTTTTAAAGTAATTCTGATTGTAGGCTAATATAGACACTCACATCATGTGTTGCCTTCATTATAACACTTATATTAGACTTTTAAAGTCATTTTGATAGTGGGCTAATATAGCTAATATAGACACTTACATCATGTGTTGTCTTCATTATAACACTTATATAAGACTTTTAAAGTCATTTTGATAGTAGGCTATTATAGCTAATATAGACACATACATCATGTGTTGCCTTCGCTTTAACACTTATATAAGACGTTTAAAGTCATTTTAATAGTAGGCTATTATAGACACTTACATCATGTGTTGCCTTCATTATAACACTTATATTAGACTTTTAAAGTCATTTTGATAGTGGGCTAATATAGCTAATATAGACACTTACATCATGTGTTGTCTTCGTTATAACACTTATATAAGACTTTTAAAGTCATTTTGATAGTAGGCTATTATAGCTAATATAGACACATACATCATGTGTTGTCTTCATTATAACACTTATATAAGACGTTTAAAGTCATTCTGATAGTAGGCTAATATAGACACTCACATCATGTGTTGCCTTCATTATAACACTTATATTAGACTTTTAAAGTCATTTTGATAGTGGGCTAATATAGCTAATATAGACACTTACATCATGTGTTGTCTTCGTTATAACACTTATATAAGACTTTTAAAGTAATTTTGATAGTAGGCTATTATAGCTAATATAGACACATACATCATGTGTTGCCTTCGCTTTAACACTTATATAAGACGTTTAAAGTCATTTTGATAGTAGGCTATTATAGACACTTACATCATGTGTTGCCTTCATTATAACACTTATATTAGACTTTTAAAGTAATTTTGATATTAGGCTATTATAGCTAAAATAGACACTTATATCATGTATTGCCTTCATTATAACACTTATATAAGACTTTTAAAGTGATTTTGATAGTAGGCTATTATAGCTAATATAGACACTTACATCATGTGTTGTCTTCATTATAACACTTACAGTATATAAGACTTTTAAAGTCATTCTGATAGTAGGCTAATATAGACACTTACATCATGTGTTGCCTTCATTATAACACTTATATTACACTTTTAAAGTCATTCTGATAGTAGGCTAATATAGACACTTACATCATGTGTTGCCTTCATTATAACACTTATATTAGACTTTTAAAGTCATTCTGATAGTAGGCTAATATAGACACTTACATCATGTGTTGCCTTCATTATAACACTTATATTAGACTTTTAAAGTCATTCTGATAGTAGGCTAATATAGACACTTACATCATGTGTTGTCTTCATTATAACACTAATATAAGACTTTTAAAGTCATTTTGATAGTAGGCTATTATAGCTAATATAGACACTTATATCATGTGTTGTTTTTATTATAACACTTATATAAGACTTTAAATTTTTTGCGGCTCCAGACAGATTTGTTTTTTGGTATTTTTGTCCAATATGGCTCTTTCATTGTTTTAGGTTGCCAACCCCTGGTTTATACGAATAAAAATAGCAAAAATGCTCGCATAAAAAGATCTTGGTCAACTTTTGCTTATAATTCAGGGGTTTGTTTTTGTCCATGTGTCATTTACATGATTTCCTTCTCAGGATTTAATAAGTGTGGCAGAAAGAACGGCGGCTGCACTCACCTGTGCCTGCCTCGTCCCAACGGTACGTCCTGCGCTTGTCCCACCGGCATCCTGCTCAAGGGCGACGGCAGATCGTGCGACGACTCCCCAGAGGCCTTCCTCGTCTTCTCCAACCGAGTCAGCGTGCGGAGAATCTCCTTGGACACCGACGATCACACGGACGTGCACGTGCCCGTGCCCGAGCTTCACAACGTCATTTCGCTGGACTACGACAGCGTGGATGGAAAACTGTACTACACCGATGTCACCTTGGACGTGATAAGGTAGCAACCACATATCATGAATTAATACATGCATGTATTGTGTGTTGTCTCCAAACTCTTCCACTGAGCGCCGCTCACTGAAAAATCTAAGCATGCATATATTTCCAAAACTAATATGATATATTGATATTTTTTTTTACCTTTTGGGCTCCCCTCAACTTTGGTACCTAAGTCATACATTTTTTTTAAAATAAGTCACATGTTATAGTATATATTTAGTTTACCTCTTAATCAATTTCAGGTCTATCTGTCAATATGAAGTTGATAAAAATATTTTTGTTTTAGATAAAAGAAAACCTTGTTTTTTATGAAAAAGCCCAAAATATGCATTATTTCCCCACCAAAATGTGTCTAAGTGGAATATTTAATGTTAAGTAATTGGATCCTTGAATAGGTCAATATTATATTTACATTTTACAATTTAATTTATTATTTTTTGAGCAATGACAGTTATTTAATTATTATAATAATTGATAATATTTGTATAACAAACAGTACAGGCCAAAAGTTTGGGCACACCTTCTCATTTCAATGTGTTTTCTTTATTTTCATGACTATTTACATTGTAGATTGTCACTGAAGGCATCAAAACTATGACACCTGTGAAGTGAAAACCATTTCATGTGACGACCTCTTGAAGCTCATCGAGAGAATGCCAAAAGTGTGCAAAAAAGTAATTAGAGCAAAGGGTGGCTATTTTGAAGAAAGTAGAATATAAAACATGTTTTCAGTTATTTCACCTTTTTTTGTTAAGTACATAACTCCACATGTGTTCATTCATAGTTTTGATGCCTTCGTGTATATATATATATATATATATACAAAAAAAAAAATATATATATATATATATATATATGCTAAATATAGGTCATATAAATTGTTTTACTTTCAGCGCTTACGCCTCTAGATCTAGATGTTTGTATTTATTTTTATGTTTGAATGTTTTATGCTCTTTTTGTTAAAGAAAAGTTTGTTTATATATCAAACACAAAAAATATGCAATATTTTCCCCCAAAAATATTTCAAAGTGGAATATTTGCTGTGAAGTAATTGTAACCTTGAATAGGTCAATAATTCGAACAACATTGCTTTTGATTCATTATTATTTGTTGAGCAATGACAACTTTAAAGGTAAAAAACAGTCGACATAGCAGCTTTGTGTAATTAATCGACATTGCAACTTTTTCTTGTTACATTTCACCGGTTTGCTCTTTTATTCCACTTTTTTTATGCTTGAAGTAATTTTAGAATGTGTCGCGGGCCATTTAAAAATGAGCTTTGGGCCACAAATGGCCCACGGACAACACTTTGGACACCACTGGTGTAGATCATTAATTATTTCACTTCTGTTTCTAGGCGAGCAAACCTGGATGGCACAGGCATGGAGACGGTAATCAGCCAGGGTCTAAAGACCACAGATGGGCTGGCTGTGGACTGGGTGGCCAGGAACATGTACTGGACCGACACCGGCCGAAACACCATCGAGGTGGCTCGTCTTGATGGAACAGGTCGCAAAATCCTGGTCAACAACAGTTTGGACGAACCCAGAGCCATTGCTGTGTTCCCCAGCAAAGGGTAAGCAAGCATGGAAGTTCTAAGTTAATACAATTCTATTTTAACAACTGTGAAATAGTTGTCCACATACAAGGGAACCTCAATTTACGAACTTAAAAGTTCGTATAGTGTGCACACACACATAAGTACCTTTGGTGCTCTCACAAATTATCAGAAATCACAAAATTCCTTAACTTTAACAACTATCTAATTAACATTTTTTAATAAAGTAAAAGCCCCACCTAAGAACTTTCAGTTTTGGTTGATTCTGGCGGCGTCAGTGGACATAAGCGGTAGTGTTTTGCCTAAAGCAGTGGTTCTTAACCTTGTTGGAGGTACCGAACCCCACCAGTTTCATATGCACATTCACAGAACCCTTCTTTAGTGAAAAATAAAATGTTTTTTCAATTCAATAAAAAGTCATATGTTTTTTTTTACTGGTGCACAAAATGAACCGTGCATGAACAACACCTTGTTCAAAGAACAAAACCAACACAGTGCATGAACTCACAACAAATTACACACCTTACACACATTACCATGAATTGATTAACGTGGACCCCCACTTAAACAAGTTGAAAAACTTATTCGGGTGTTACCATTTAGTGGTCAATTGTACGGAATATGTACTGTACTGTGTAAACTGCACTTCCTTTGCAATTCACTAGTAAAAGTTTCAATCGATCAATCAAAAAACCTGCAAATCAGATGGAAAATTAGAGGGAACATTGTTTGGGGGTATCCATAATACGCCGATAGGGAGAAGTTTTTTTTTACACGATAATTCGGATGTGTCTATACCTCCATGAACCCCTGAGGGCGACTCATCGAACACCTAGGGTTCGATCGAACCCAGGTTAAGAACCACTGGTCTAAAGGAAGACCACATTTCCCATGAGGACCATTGCGTAGCATCGTAAATTTTCAGAAACTACTGTCACGTACATATAAGCTGACACAATAATACCACAATAATTCAGTATGACTGATGTTTCCACACTCGGAACCTACATATTTTACTCAAACTTTATATATATTTTTTCTTTATACAGTTCTGTTGAGTTTGTTGCGTGGCTGGTCAAATGTCCGATAGCTAACATTAGCATTATCCTTTTGACTTGAGCATCGCAAATCACTCACTAGTCCATTAGGAACAGGAACAGAGTCAAGGCAGCATCGGGTCGAAATTCCCTCCTCGTTTTGAGCTCACGCCAGCGAGTTAAAGTTAAATGTTGATCCTTGACTGTCCTTTTATCCGGGTAGTCTCCATTTTCCTTATTTTTGTCTCCTCAGTAAAGCCGGCCCAAGGCTTAAGCAAACTAAGCGCCCGAGATCAATTAAACAAAAAAAAATTACTTTTTATTTTTATCATGTAATAATGATTACTAGATGATCAAAGATATAATATTGTACAAAAACATAATTTCAGGTCAACAGAGTTCTGCTGCTGATGTAGGCCTAATAATTCTTCCTGCCTCTCTTTAAATGTCAAAGCTCTGCCTCTGCTGCATCATGGCTGTGCCCACCCCTGGCTAAAAGCTGTTTATTTGATTTGTTTGTTTTTGTTTTTGTTTTACATCAGAGCAGGACAAATAGGACGATATTTAATCAAATACTAAGGCACATTGACTAAGACAGTAACACAATTAACTGACCATTTATTTAAGTATAAAAACAAACAAAATCCAATCATATTTAATTTTGTCTTGTTGTCGAAGTTCAGAATATATCCAATCACAGCTCTATGAATACTTGAAAAGAGGGGTGGGGTTAGTTATGAAGGACAGCCAATCAAATGCTTTTCCGCATCAGATAAGGAAGTCAGTTCCCCCCCCCCCCCCCCAGATTGTGTGGGCTTTAACATTGTTCCACATTGTAATATATGTACAACTGGGATACAGTGAAGAGGACGCATTTGATTTTTACTCCTATGATACTATCAGCAGGCGAGTCATCAATCGTAACATCACAACTGTAAGTTAAATATCTTACTCATGGCTCGCTAAACCTGCACTGCTGGGGCTTCGTCTGTCCACAACTGATTACGTCATGTAAGATTTGACAAACACTTATAATTGTGATTATTGTAACCATATGTCTTTGGAATTATTTAAGCTTTTATTGTGTCCAAAAAATGAAAGAGTTGGTCATTTCTATGGTATTAATGAGATTGTAAAGGACTGTTACTGATCCGATGTTGAAGTGCTAAAACCTCTTTCTTGAGATGAGATGTCTCAATAACAAAATCCATCCATCCATCCATCCATCCATCCATGTTCTTCCGCTTATCCGAGGTCGGGCCACGAGGGCAGCAGCGTAAGCAGGGAAGCCCAGACTTCCCTCTCCCCAGCCACTTCTTCCAGCTCGTCCCGGGGGATCCCGAGGCGTTCCCAGGCCAGCCGGGAGACATAGTCTTTCCAACGTGTCCTGGGTCTTCCCCGTGGCCTCCTACCGGTCGGACGTGCCCTAAACACCTCCCTACGGAGGCGTTTGGGTGGCATCCTGACCAGATGCCCGAACCACCTCATCTGGCTCCTCTCGATGTGGAGGAGTAGCGGCTTTACTCCTCCCGGATGACAGAGCTTTTCACCCTATCTCTAAGGGAGAGCCCCGCCACCCGACGGTGGAAACTCATTTTGGCTGCTTGTACCCGTGATCTTGTCCTTTCAGTCATAACCCAAAGCTCATGACCATATGTGAGGATGGGAACGTAGATCGACTGGTAAATTGAGAGCTTTGCCTTCCGGCTCAGCTCCTTCTTCACCACAACTGATAAATACAGCGTCCGCGTTACTGAAGACGCCACACCGATCCGCCTGTCGATCTCACGATCCACTCTTCCCTCACTCGTGAACAAGACTCCGAGGTACTTGAACTCCTCCACTTGGGGCAAGATCTCCTCCCCAACCCGGAGATGGCACTCCACCCTTTTCCGGGCGAGAACCATGGACTCGGACTTGGAGGTGCTGATTCTCATCCTAGTCACACTCAGCTGCGAACCGATCCAGTGAGAGCTGAAGATCCTGGCCAGATGAAGCCAAAAGGACCACATCATCTGCAAAAAGCAGAGACCTAATCCTGCATCCACCAAACCGGATCCCCTCAACGCCTTGACCGCGCTTAGAAATTCTGTCCATAAAAGTTATGAACAAAATCGGTGACAAAGGGCAGCCTTGGCGGAGTCCAACCCTCACTGGAAACGTGTCCGACTTACTGGGAGCGGACCGCCACAATCAGACAGTCAGATACCCCATAATCTCTGAGCACTCCCCACAGGACTTCCCGAGGGACACGGTCGAATGCCTTCTCCAAGTCCACAAAGCACATGTAGACTGGTTGGGCAAACTCCCATGCACCCTCAAGGACCCTGCCGAGAGTATAGAGCTGGTCCACAGTTCCACGACCAGGACGAAAACCACACTGTTCCTCCTGAATCAGAGGTTCGACTATCCGGCGTAGCCTCCTCTCCAGTACACCTGAATAGACCTTACCGGGAAGGCTGAGGAATGCTTAAATCATTTCAAACACATTGTTACAATAACCACGATTTTAAGTGTTTATCCTACACGTAGTAATCAGTTGTGGACAGACGAAGTCCCAGCAGTGCAGCTTGAGCAGCTTTAGTCTAGTTTGCAAATAGAGCGGTTGACAAATTGAGGTTCCCCTGTACTGTAATGTGTTCCATATTCTCACCATTTTACATGAAGCACATGCTCATTAATTCTGCCTTTTCTCTGTAGATTTCTGTTCTGGACCGATTGGGGTCATATCGCAAAAATCGAGCGGTCTCACCTGGATGGTACAGACCGGAAAGTTCTGATCAACACTGACCTGGGCTGGCCTAATGGACTCACATTAGACTATGACACGAGGAGGTCAGAAACTAGCAGAATGTTCAGTACATTTCATTTTTTGTATCTGTATTGTCAAGATTATGACAAAATATAACGCCACATATTGAATCTTTGCAATGATTTAATGTACCGGTAATATACAAAAGTGTGGCATGAGGATAACAGAACTTGTAATCAAACATAATTCCTCGCAGCCTCAGAAGGGCCATCACAACACCTGGACAAGAAAATATTAGTATCGAAGTGAATAAAAAATAAGGCTGTTAAAAACGTCTTAATGCAGATTAATCTGTGATAATTTTTAATCTGATTAAAGTGTTTAACGTGTTTTTTGGACTATAAGGCGCACTTAAAATCCTTTCATTTTGTCAAAACTCGACAGTGCGCCTAACGTACGGAATAATTTTGGTTGTGCTGACCGACCTCGAAGCTATTTTATTTGGTACATGATAAAATGATACGTGTGACCAGTAGATGACAGTCACGCATAAGAGATACGTGTAGACTGCAATATGATGGCAGTCACACATAAGAGATACGTGTAGACTGCAATATGACTCAAGCAAAAAACACCAAAATTGTATATGTTCCATTGAAAATATAGAACATTACACACAGCGCTCAAAAATCTATCAAAATGTTTTAGTACGACTTTGGTAAGCTATGAAGCCGCACTGCTTGATGGATTGTACTGTGCTTCAACATACGAGTATTATTATGGTGTGTGTATAAGGTAAGACATATTATCTGGCGTTTTGTTTCGCAATGTTATGCAAAGGCAACTTTTCTTACCTTCTGGTACCTGCTGATCTGTATTTGGGATCTGCATAAATCCTGAAAATTTGCGTGCGTCCGCCTTTGTAGTCCGTACCTCATAGTCGGTAAGCTTCTTTGTCTCTATCTTCTTGTTATGGGACATTCATCCTCTGCTGTTGCCATTTCTAATATAAAGTAGTGTAAAGTTCTCACTGATATCTGTCAGTAAACTCACCTTGAAAGTACTAAAACATAGCGGTGTAGTGAGTTTACATTATTCACCCAAGGAACTTCAGTTATTAGAGAGTTCCGGTCGGACGGTTTTTCACGGGACACATTTCCGGCGTTGTTGTTGCACTAGTGAGCTACGGATGAGAAGATGCTGCTCCGTTATTGATTGAAGTAAAGTCTGAATGTCATTAAAACAGTTAGCTCCATCTTTTGACACTTCTTCCACTCCCGTCCTTGCACGCTACACCGCTACAACAAAGACGACGCGGAAAAGACGCTGTCGAAGGTAAGCCGCGTAAATAAGAACGGCGCATCCTGAAGCGACTTGAGGATGATCTGTAAAACATAACCTATGCAACATTTTGACCAAATAACCACCATTACATGTTATGTAGACCACAAGGAAGTGTATCCAATTTAGAAAAAAAAAATAATAATATGACTCCTTTAAAGGCCTACTGAAACCCACTACTACCGACCACGCAGTCTGATAGTTTATATATCAATGATGAAATCTTAACATTGCAACACATGCCAATACGGCCGGGTTAACTTATAAAGTGCAATTTTAAATTTCCCGCTAAACTTTTGGTTGGAAACATCTATGTATGATGACGTATGCGCGTGACGTCAATCGTTGAAACGGAAGTATTGGTACCCCATTGAATCCAATACAAAAAAGCTCTGTTTTCATCTCAAAATTCCACAGTACATCTGTGTTGGTGAATCTTTTGCAATTTGTTTAATGAACAATGAAGACTGCAAAAAAGAAAGTTGTAGGTGGGATTGGTGTATTAGCGGCTGGCTGTAGCAACACAACCAGGAGGACTTTGACTTGGATAGCAGACGCGCTAGCCGACGCTAGCCGCCGACCGCACGGATGATCGGGTGAAGTCCTACGTCCTTCCGTCGATCGCTGGAACGCAGGTGAGCACGGGTGTTGATGAGCAGATGAGGGCTGGCTGGCGTAGGTGGAGCGCTAATGTTTTTATCATAGCTCTGTGAGGTCCCGTTGCTAAGTTAGCTTCAATGGCGTCGTTAGCAACAGCATTGTTAAGCTTCGCCAAGCTGGGAATTATTAACCGTGTATTTACATGTCCATGGTTTAATAGTATTGTTGATCTTCTGTCTATCCTTCCAGTCAGGGATTTATTTATTTTGTTTCTATCTGCATTTGAGCCCGATGCTATCACGTTAGCTCAGTAGCTAAAGAGCTTCGCCAATGTATTGTTGTGGAGATAAAAGTCACTGTGAATGTCCATTTTGCGTTCTCGACTCTCATTTTCAAGAGGATATAGTATCCGAGGTGGTTTAAAATACAAATCCATGATCCACAATAGAAAAAGGAGAAAGTGTGGAATCCAATGAACCCTTGTACCTAAGTTACGGTCAGAGCGAAAAAAATATACGTCCTGCGCTGCCTCTCTAGTCCTTCACTCTCACTTTCCTCATCCACAGATCTTTCATCCTCGCTCAAATTAATGGGGTAATCGTCGCTTTCTCGGTCCGGATCTCTCTCGCTGCATTGTAAACAATGGGGAAATGTGAGGAGTCCTTCCTCCGGTGACGTCACGCTACTTCCGGTATAGGCAAGGCTTTTTTTTATCAGCGACCAAAAGTTGCGACCTTTATCGTCGTTGTTCTCTACTAAATCCTTTCAGCAAAAATATGGCAATATCGCGAAATGATCAAGTATGACACATAGAATGGATCTGCTATCCCCGTTCAAATAAAAACATTTCATTTCAGTAGGCCTATCGTCCTATAATCCAGTGCGCCTTATATATGAAAAAAGATTGAAAATACACCATTCATCGGCAGTGCGCCTTATAATCCGGTGCGCCCTATGGTCCGGAAAACACAGAAATGTTTCCGCCATATTCAAACAGTGCTATTTTGTTGTGTCAAAGAAACCCTCTGAGCATGCTCATTTTATTCCAGTGTTCATAAAACATTGACGTGTTCTGCAGGATCTTTTGGGTGGACGCCCACTTGGACAGGATCGAGAGCTCGGACCTGAGCGGGAAGCTGCGACAGATCCTGGTCAGCCCAGTGTCCCACCCCTTCGCCCTGACCCAGGTAACCCCTTTTTGCCGACCTCAGTGACCAATCAACTTCCTCCCGGCTGCCTCCGTCACCCTCCCGCTCTCTTGCGTGTCAGTCCGCCGTGTAACTCTGGCCATCCGCTCGCCCTCCAGCTCATACTCGGCTCATTTGACATAACCATTTCTTCCACTTCTCTTCCACTCTGACCTTCATTTTCTTCCTCCTCCTTCCGACCCCACCCCTTATTCCTCCCATCCCCCTCTCCTTGTCGGTCTTTTTTCCCCCCTCTCTCCTCTCTTCTTCTCCCTCCGTTTCCCCAGTTGAAGCCGGTGTCCTCCCCTCTAACTCCTTTCTCCCGACTCTCGCAGCAAGACCGCTGGATCTACTGGACTGATTGGCAGACTAAGTCCATCCAGCGGGTGGACAAGCACAATGGCCGGAACAAGGAGACGGTGCTGGCCAATGTTGAGGGCCTCATGGACATTATTGTGGTGTCACCTAACAGGCAGACAGGTACGGGGTGTGCTGAGCTATGCCGATGGTGGACAGTAGTAATGATGGGTAAATGACGCTTGAGTGAGTGTGTGCCACACTCACTGACTGTATTGACACTGCACTAATACTCATGGATGCTTTTTTTTTTTTTTTTTTTTACTCAATACACTGCAAAAAGTGTTCAAAAACAAGAAAAAAACAAAACAAAAATTAGGGGTATTTTACTTGAACTCAGCAAAATTATCTGCCAATAGAACAAGAATATTCGGCTTGTCAAGACTTTCCAAAACAAGCAAAATCAGCTAACCTCAATGAACCCAAAAATACCTTAAAATAAGTATATTCTCACTAATACAAGTGCACTTTTCTTGGTAGAAAAAAAAAGAGAGACCTTTTTGCTCAATATGTTGAAAAATATTCTTAAATTAAGTAAATACT
>NC_084732.1:82227812-82232812 GCF_033978785.1 Entelurus aequoreus
ACTGAAGACAGTATTTGGTGAACATCGTTTTGTCCTACTAATTTTGGCGGTCCTTGAACTCACATAGTGTGGACTGTGACGCAACAGTTTGTTTACATGTAAAATCTTCCACTCCTTCTTTGTCTCATTTTGTCCACCAAACGTTTTATGCTGTGCTGTGAATGCACAAAGGTGCGCTTTGTTGATGTTATTGACTTGTGTGGAGTGCTAATCAGGCATATTGGTCAGTGCATGACTGCAAGCTAATCAATGCTAACATGCTATTTAGGCTAGCTGTATGTACATATTGCATCATTATGCCTCATATTTGAGCTCATTTAATATCCTTTCCTTTTATCCTCTATCCTCTCATGACACATTATCTTTATGCAATATTGGCTGCATTTCTGATAGTTGTTTGTGTGCCATGTTGTTCCAGACCACAGCAAACATTACCTAGCTTGCCAAAGATTGGTAATAAATCTATTAGAAGAAGACAGCCTGCCGTTTCCTTTAACTTGGACACACACATCTATACCTTTGGTCATTAAAAGCCAGTAATTTCAGGAGTTATCTCACCTTCTGAGTAGCCTCTGATTAACTAATGATTTCTAATGTTGTAAAAATGTGTAGAATAAATATTACATTTCAACATTTCTGTCAACGAAGATTTGCTTCAGCCTGCGACACATAGTCATTTTGATAGTAGGCTATTATAGCTAATATAGACACTTACCTCATGTGTTGTCTTCATTATAAGACTTATATATGGCTTTTAATTTTTTGCGGCTCCAGACATTTTTGTTTTTGTATTTTTGGTCCAATATGGCACTTTCAACATTTTTGGTTGCCGACCCCTGCTATAGACAGTTTTAAAGAAGAATTATTGTCACATGTACATTTTGTTGACTGTAGTTCAGTCCAAATGTAAAGACGATGTCGTTAAAAGCGTGAACACAATGTTCTGACCCACACATGTTTCTCAGTTGCAGGCTACATCCCGACTTCTCCCGCCAGAGAAGCCAGCAGCACACCAGTTCCCAATAAGATCCCCAAAGCTCCAACTGAACCCTCTCAAAGAGGACCGTCAGTGGTCAAGTAAGTATTTGAAAACCAAACATGTCTTCTTTACAGTCGTTCAGGAACATTAAACTTATTTTTAACTATTACCGTAATTCGGATGGCTACCGAAACTCTGTTCAAAATGGGCCTGGGCAAATTAAGGCCCGGGGGGCCACATGCGGACCTTTTCAATCTGGCCCGCCGGACATTCCTATATAATTTTTTTTAGATCATTAAGATGGAAACTGTAGCTGCCATTATGATGTGCATTGATGTTTTCAAATGAGTGTAAGTATTGAACTATACAAAGTATTTCAATGGTTGGAATCTGCGCTTTTGCACGATATACTAGTTACTATGGTAATCTAATTAGTTACTATGGTAATCTAAGTCACAGCAGCTCAGACGAGGCACCAAACAATGTGGGTGGGGAGCGTTTCCACAGAGTGTTTACAGAGCGGCCAGCCTGAAATGTGGGTGTCAGGGACAGACGCGGAAGGAGATTTTACAACAAAGTTCTAAAGTTTAGTGATGTATCACAGTGGTCCCCAACCTTTTTGTAGCTGTAAACGCTTGAAAATTTGTCCCACGGACCGAAGGGGTGTATGTTTTTTTTATTTTTTTTTTTATTTTTTGGTCATAACACACTGACTTGTAACTCGCACTTTCTCTATGTATTGCACTTGTATTTTAAGTTGCTTTTCATTATGTCATTTCAATTTTGTTATGCGTTTTTAATCTCGTGTCATTTTAATTGTTCATGTTAAATGTGCCATAAAAGGACTACAGGTGGAAATTTAGAATGGTTCTAAATGTGATGCAGCCACCTTTTTAACGTAACTGCACATCGTCCTTCAAATAAACAAATAGAATATCAATCAATCAATCAATGTTTATTTATATAGCCCTAAATCACAAGTGTCTCAAAGGGCTGTACAAGCCACAACGACATCCTCGGTACAGAGCCCACATACGGCAAGGAAAAACTCACCCCAGTGGGACGTCGGTGAATGACTATGAGAAACCTTGGAGAGGACCGCATATGTGGGTAACCCCCCCCCTCTAGGGGAGACCGAAAGCAACGGATGTCGAGTGGGTCTGACATAACATTGTGAAAGTCCAGTCCACAGTGGATCCAACACATCAGCGGGAGTCCAGTCCACAGCGGGGCCAACAGGAAACCATCCCGAGCGGAGACGGGTCAGCAGCGCAGAGATGTCCCCAACCGATGCACAGGCTAGTGGTCCACCCGGGGTCCCGACTCTGGACAGCCAGCACTTCATCCATGGCCACCGGACCTGTGCAACTCCCCCTCGCAAGGGACAGGGGAGAAGAGGAGAGAAGAAAAGAAACGGCAGATCAACTGGTCTAAAAAAGGGGGGGTCTATTTAAAGGCTAGATTATACAAATGAGTTTTAAGATGGGACTTAAATGCTTCTACTGAGGTAGCATCTCTAACTGTTACCGGGAGGGCATTCCAGAGTACTGGAGCCCGAATAGAAAACGCTCTATAGCCCGCAGACTTTTTTTTGGCTCTGGGAATCACTAATAAGCCGGAGTTCTTTGAACGCAGATTTCTTGTCGGGGACATATGTACAATACATTTGGCGAGATAGGCTGGAGCTAAACCGTGTAATATTTTATACGTAAGTAGTAAAACCTTAAAGTCGCATCTTAAGTGCACAGGAAGCCAGTGCAAGTGAGCCAGTATAGGCGTAATATGATCAAACTTTCTTGTTTTTGTCAGAAGCCTTGCAGCCGCATTTTGTACCAACTGTAATCTTTAATGCTAGACATAGGGAGGCCCGAAAATAAAACGTTACAGTAATCGAGACGAGACGTAACGAACGCATGAATAATGATCTCTGCGTCGCTAGTGGACAAGATGGAACGAATTTTAGCGATATTACGGAGATGAAAGAAGGCCGTTTTAGTAACACTCTTAATGTGTGACTCAAACGAGAGAGTTGGGTCGAAGATAATACCCAGATTCTTTACCGAGTCTCCTTGTTTAATTGTTTGGTTGTCAAATGTTAAGGTGGTATTATTAAATAGATGTTGGTGTCTAGCAGGACCGATAATCAGCATTTCCGTTTTCTTAGCGTTGAGTTGCAAAAGTTAGCGGACATCCATTGTTTAATTTCATTAAGACACGCCTCCAGCTGACTACAGTCCGGCGTGTTGGTCAGCTTTAGGGGCATGTAGAGTTGGGTGTCATCAGCATAACAGTTGAAAGCTAACACCGTATTTGCGTATGATGTCACCCAGCGGCAGCATGTAAATACTAAAGAGTGCAGGGCCAAGAACCGAACCCTGGGGAACTCCGCACGTTACCTTGACATAGTCCGAGGTCACATTGTTATGGGAGACGCACTGCATCCTGTCAGTAAGATAAGAGTTAAACCAAGACAAGGCTAAGTCTGACATACCAATACGTGTTTTGATACGCTCTAATAAAATATTATGATCGACGGTATCGAAGCGGCGCTAAGATCAAGAAGCAGCAACATAGATGACGCATCAGAATCCATGGTTAGCAATAGATCATTAGTCATTTTTGCGAGGGGCTGTCTCCGTAGAGTGATTTGCCCTGAAACCGGATTGAAAAGGTTCACAGAGATTGTTAGTCACTAAGTGTTCATTTAGCTGCTGTGCAACATTTTTTCGAGAATTTTAGAAATAAACGGAAGGTGGATACTTTAACCTGTGGCAATATCTGATCAAAATCTCTTTAAAAAAAATACATTTTAATAGGACTGAAGTTATTTGACAAATTTGAGCAAAAAAAAAAAAAAAGAATTACTTTTATATCCTGTTTGTCTTTGAAGATAGTTAAAATGATTTTCCCCAGAAGGTTTTTATTGTTATGTCACTTAATTATACTGTGTTTAATCAATATTATGTTGAATGTTGCAGTAAAAAATTAAAAAGCTTCTTTTCTATTTTTTAAGTATCGGTTCAGGCACCGCATTGGCAGTTTAAACGACACCCATCACAATTTTTTAAACTTTTCAGGTGGAGTTCTTTCCCATTCTTACTTGATGTCCAGCTTAGTTGTTCAACAGTCCGGGGGTCTCCGTTGTGGTATTTTAGGCTTCATAATATGCACACATTTTCAATGGGAGACAGGTCTGGACTACAGCAGGCAGTCTAGTACCCGCACTCTTTTACTACGAAGCCACGCTGTTGTAACACGTGCAGAATGTGGCTTGGCATTGTGTTGCTGAAATAAGCAGGGGGCGTCCATGAAAAAAGACGTTGCTTGGATGGCAACATATGTTGCTCCGAAACCTGTATGTAGCTTTCAGCATTAATGGTGCCTTCACAGATGTGTAAGTTACCCATGCCATGGGCACTAATACACCCCCATACCATCCCAGATGCTGGCTTTTGAACTTTGCGCCTATAACAGTCCGGATGGTTCTTTTCCTCTTTGGTCCAGAGGACACAACGTTCACAGTTTCCAAAAACAATTTGGAAATGTGGACTCGTCAGACCATTTTGCATCAGTCCGTCTTAGATGAGCCCGGGCCCAGCGGCGTTTCTGGGTGTTGTTGATCCCTCACTAACTAACAGTGTTTCACAAGCTGCATCCACCTTTTGTGTTCACAGCTGCACTGACAAGAACCTCAATGTCGAAGGGTGTTTACAGAGTAACGTGGTGACAGCTCCACATGGTTAGTATTCATCATGAATATATCCAATATTCTCAAGTCGTTCAGTCATGTGATACAAAAATATTTAACCTGTGTTTGGTGTTCCAGGAGAAGGACTTCACATCAGCTATGTGATAGGCGGAGTTTTGACCATGCTGGCTATTCTCATCCTCATTGCTGCTTTGATTATTTATCGGTGAGTTCCCACTGAGTGTTACATTGTATGATATTTTGTTCACCACGGTGAGTAAGATCCCTGTGATTTCCGCCAAATCAACAGACATAAAAAGTCCAAGTTTGCCG
>NC_084732.1:82237812-82247812 GCF_033978785.1 Entelurus aequoreus
TTGGTAGCAGCCAGTGGAACTAACATCGTGTCCAGTTCATTAACATCTTGCATAATAACTAACAGCTATGAAATGATGTTACATATTTTAAAATCAAGACCAGACAGGAGTAATAAACTAAAAGTTACATTTGGTATGTTCATTCACACTCACATTCACACACTAGGGCCAATTCAGTGTTGCCAATCAACCTATCCCCAGGTGCATGTCCTTGGACTATAGAAAATACATGTTGGTACCAGGTACAAAATAATGGTATGGGGACAATTGTAGTCCTTGCCCAGACCCAGCCCTACTTATTTGCGATTTATCCGATCGTACTGCTTAGAGCAGTGGTTCTTAACCTGGGTTCGATCGAACCATAGGGTTCGGTGAGTCGGAGGTCAAAACACACCCGACTCATCGTGTAAATAAAAACTTCTCCCTATTGGCGTATTACGGATACGGCTACAGCAGAAGTCAGACTGATTTGCAGGTGTGTAATTTGGTTTGAGTTTATGCACTGTGTTGGTTTTGTTGTTTGAACAAGGTGATGTTCATGCACGGTTCATTTTGTGCAGCAGTAAAAAAAACATGGTAACACTTTAGTATGGGGAACATATTCACCATTAATTAGTTGCTTATTAACATGCAAATTAGTAACATATTGACTCTTAACTTCCGTATTTTTCCGAGTATAAGTCGCTCCGGAGTATAAGTCGCACCGGCCGAAAATGCATAATAAAGAAGGAAAAAAACATATATAAATCGCACTGGAGTATAAGTCGCATTTTTGGGGGAAATGTATTTGATAAAACCCAACACCAAGAATAGACATTTGAAAGGCAATTTAAAATAAATAAAGAATAGTGAACAACAGGCTGAATAAGTGTACGTTATATGAGGCATAAATAACCAACTGAGAACGTGCCTGGTATGTTAACGTAACATATTATGGTAAGAGTCATTCAAATAACTACAACATATAGAACATGCTATATGTTTAGAACATGCTATACGTTTACCCAACTACTGTCACTCATAATCGCTAAATCCCATGAAATCTTATACGTCTAGTTTTTACGTGAATGAGCTAGATTATAATATTATTTGATATTTTACTGTAATGTGTTAATAATTTCACACATAAGTCGTTCCTGAGTATAAGTCGCACCCCCGGCCAAACTATGAAAAAAAACTGCGACTTATAGTCCGAAAAATACGGTAGTCTTTATTAAGTACTTATTAATGCCTTATTCGGCATGGCTTTATTATAACCCTAATCATCTAACCCTGACCCTAACCCTAACTAAATAACTCTAAATTAAGTATTTGTTACCAGGCCTGGCCCTAACCAATCTGGCGCCCTAGGCAAGATTTTACGTGCCCCCCCCCCCCCCCCCCCCATCGGCAGTGAAGTGTATATACTCACAAGAAACCGAATAGCTTTGTCTTTGACCTTTTTTTTTACTTAAAGAAAACAAATTAACATATTATATGAGAATGTTATGTTATGATTATCTTTAACCGAATCACAGCAGTGCTCAAATTAAAAAACAGCATTCCCTCTCATGTGATATTGCTTAATTACCGTAATTTCCGGACTATAAGCCGCACCTGACTATAAGCCGCACCAGCTAAATTTAGGGGAAAATACAGATTGCTCCATATATAAGCCGCACCCGACTATAAGCCGCAGGGTTTTGATGTGTAATTAGCGTAGTATATAGGGGTTCCTGCTACCACGGAGGGGATTGTCGGGACAGAGATGACTGTTTGGGAACGTAAAGCGTCCCATTTATTAACAATAAATCTTTCAATCATTCAATCAAACTTTCACATCTTTGACATGGCGAACAGCATTCGTGCAGAGTACAAATAATACAACGGTGCAAAGTAATACAAAGTGCTCGCCTGTACGTTATCAAAATAACCAGCCTACCGGTATATGAAAAGTCAGTCTTTAATCATTGTGTCATCGTCTTCCTCCTGCGTACTAAAACCACCGAAATCCTCTTCGTCGGTGTCGGAGAAGAACAGGCCGTAAATAAGCCGCACCCTTGTATAAGCCGCAGGGACCAGAACGAGGGGAAAAAGTAGCGGCTTATAGTCCGGAAATTACGGTAACATTAATGATGTGCACTTTAACAACTAGGCTTACAACTATACCTAATATATAAAGGGGTGGAAAAGTGACTATTACCTGCAGGGCAAACATTAGCTAACCAGAAGGCAATAACAATGTAAACAAAAAACACCTGCTTAAAAGATCTAATACAAATGTCCCTGAGGAATGTAAGGTGGGAGTACTGTAATTACCTAACGTTACATTATTATTATCCAGAACAATTTAGCCCCCTCCACAATATTAACCCGACGTTAAAACAGAACTAGCTATTTATTGATTAGCAATTGCCGAATCATGTAACATTAGCTTAATGCTAAAAAGCCAGGTTACTATCACATTCTGTAACAGACAAATAATTTAATGTAGGCTAACGTTACCTACCTGCTACATCTGTCTTTTTCTCGTTTCTCCTCCTCTTCTTTTCTATTTTTTCTTCCCTGGGCACCTGACAGTTTTGGCCGTTTTGACATCTTGTGTTGATTTTTTGATGTGGTAAGAGTCATGATACGGGAAGGGAGGGGCGCACCGGGCGGGGGATGGGGGGGGGTAATATTGTAACAAATAATATTTCTATTAAATAGGCTTTACTTTGCATTTTAATTAACTTGGGATTATTTTTTGTATTTACAAATAATAGTACCAAATTTTTTGTATTTTTTTTTTCTCCAACATTTGTGGCACTGCCGTGGCGCCCCCTGATGGACGGCGCCCTTAGCATTTGCCTATACGGCCTATGCCACGGGCCGGCCCTGTTTGTTACTTATAATATGTTCCCCATACTAAAGTGTTAACAAAAACATATAGCTTTGTCTTGAATTTGGAAAAAAAACATTGTATTTTTCACTAAAGAAGGGTTCGATGAATGTGCATATGAAACTAATGGGGTTCGGTACCTCCAACAAGGTTAAGAACCACTGGCTTAGATGTTAACGGTATTATGAACCATGTCTGCTTGAGTTGTGGCTCTTGTAAAAGAAGTGTGGTGTTGATTTGGCCCCGTTCAACCGATATATGAACAGTTGGTGTGTTTTAACGGAAACCCTTGTGTGCCTGCTCTGTGTGAAAAGTTGGCAACGTGAGCATGTTTCAAGTGAGACTATAAACCCTGTTTCCATATGAGTTGGGAAATTGTGTTAGATGTAAATATAAACGGAATACAATGATTTGCAAATCATTTTCAACCCATATTCAGTTGAATATGCTACAAAGACAACATATTTGATGTTCAAACTGATAAACTTTTTTTTTTTGCAAATAATCATTAACTTTAGAATTTGATGCCAGCAACACGTGACAAAGAAGTTGGGAAAGGTGGCAATAAATACTGATAAAGTTGAGGAATGCTCATCAAACACTTATTTGGAACATCCCACAGGTGAACAGGCAAATTGGGAACAGGTGGGTGCCATGATTGGGTATAAAAGTAGATTCCATGAAATGCTCAGTCATTCACAAAAAAGGATGGGGCGAGGGTCACCACTTTGTCAACAAATGCGTGAGCAAATCGTTGAACAGTTTAAGAAAAACCTTTATCAACTAGCTATTGCAAGGAATCTAGGGATTTCACCATCTACGGTCCGTAATATCATCAAAGGGTTCAGAGAATCTGGAGAAATCACTGCACGTAAGCAGCTAAGCCTGTGACCTTCGATCCCTCAGGCTGTACTGCATCAACAAGCGACATCAATGTGTAAAGGATATCACCACATGGGCTCAGGAACACTTCAGAAACCCACTGTCAGTAACTACAGTTGGTCGCTACATCTGTAAGTGCAAGTTAAAACTCTCCTATGCATGGCGAAAACCGTTTATCAACAACACCCAGAAACGCCGTCGGCTTTGCTGGGCTTGAGCTCATCTAAGATGGACTGATACAAAGTGGAAAAGTGTTCTGCGGTCTGACGAGTCCACATTTCAAATATTTTTGGGAAACTGTGGACGTCGTGTCCTCCGGACCAAAGAGGAAAAGAACCATCCGGATTGTTATAGGCGCAAAGTTGAAAAGCCAGCATGTGTGACGGTATGGGGGTGTATTAGTGTCCAAGACATGGGTAACTTACACATCTGTGGAGGCACCATTAATGCTGAAAGATACATACAGGTTTTGGAGCAACATATGTTGCCATCCAAGCAACGTTACCATGGACGCCCCTGCTTATTTCAGCAAGACAATGCCAAGCCACGTGTTACGTCATTGTGGCTTTATAGTAAAAGAGTGCGGGTACTAGACTGGCCTGCGTGTAGTCCAGACCTGTCTCCCATTGAAAATGTGTGGCGCATTACGAAGCCTAAAATACCACAACGGAGACCCCCGGACTGTTGAACAACTTAAGCTGTACATCAAGCAAGAATGGGAAATAATTCCACCTGAGAAGCTTAAAAAATGTGTCTCCTCAGTTCCCAAACGTTTACTGAGTGTTGTTAAAAGGAACACAGTGGTAAACATGCCCTTTCCCAACTACTTTGGCACGTGTTGCAGCCATGAAATTCTAAGTTAATTATTATTTGAACAAAAAGTTTGAGTTTTATGAGTTTGAACATCAAATATCTTGTCTTTGTAGTGCATACATTTGAATATGGGTTGAAAAGGATTTGCAAATCATTGTATTCCGTTTATATTTACATCTAACACAATTTCCCAACTCATATGGAAAAGGGGTTTGTAAAAAGCACCTTCCTGAGACCAAACTGATCCTGTTTCGTTGTCCAGGGCGGCGTGGACGGCGGCTACACCAAGGAGAAGATCCGCATCGTGGAGGGCGTGTGCCTCCTGTCCACCGAGGAGCTTTACTGGGACGACCTGAAGCAGATTAAGCCGTCCCGGGGGGGCCTGCACGCCTGCATGCGCACCGACACCGTCTCCCTGCAGGCCAGCAGCGCCTCGCTGGACGACGGCGAGACCGAGCAGCTCCTGCAGGAGGAGGCGTCGGAGTGCTCCTCCATAACCACGCTCGCCCCTTCCGCCGTCACCCCGCAGCGCCACCACGCCCACCACGGCCTGCCCGACACCGGCTGGGCGTCCATGCGCAAACCCTCCACCGAGAGCGAAGTGTGAGGACCGTCTTCGCCGAAACACACGCGCCTGTATGTATTTATGGCTGCTGCAAGACGGGATGCTCGCGCAGATTCCCCCATTTAGAGTCGGCGTAGGCAACTCGTTCTAAAAAGTGGGGCTCCGTCCTACTTCGTCGCATACACATCCCCCCTTAGTCTGCGCTCAAACCATCAACTCATTAGCATGCTGGAATAAGCGAGCGAAGGACCCCCGGGAGGAAGTGACCAGAGACACAAACGCTAAAGGAAGCGGACTCATTTTCTCTCTCGCCGTGTCACTTTTTATGCAAGCTTCTTTCCTCCCGGGGAAAACGACTTCTTCCACGCCCTAAAAACCACTCATCTCTTTACAAAAACTCTATTTATGAACTTTTTTTGTGTGTGTGTGTGTTTTTTTTTTTTCTTTTGTACTGGCTTTTAGACGGCGTCGTGTCGAGTTTTGTGCAGCAGTCGTGTTTATGACGGCGCCAAAGGGGCGGGGCTTCCTGAAAGCAAACTTTTAGCTCCGGTTTTTACACGTTCATTGTCGCAAACGCCGCCTGGAAGATTGTATCGTTCAAACCAGTGGCTTTCGAATATTTTTTTCCACCTCAGAAAACACGTGGCTCGCCAAGCACCGACATGCAGTAGCGTAGTAGGCATAAGTATTCATCAGAAACGAGGCGGGGGTTATATTTGCGATTATATTCGATATTTCAGGCCACTGACATTACACATAGCAAGATAAAACACTGTACTTTCATGAAGTGATTCTTTTGGCGTACCACTAGATGAAACCCAAGGCCCCGGGGGGCCAGATCTGGTCCCCCTCATCCTTTCGTATGGCACGTGAACGCCTGGAAATGACACGCATCAATAAAGTAAGTTCCTTATATTTTTTCACTAAAAAGTATTTTTTTTCTCCATTTTGACAGAAAAAATTACCGCATGAAATTGCGTACCTTTTTAAATTTTAATGGTATCTAATATTGCAACATATTTACTTCTTGGTCAACATAATAAATACATTCGCTTGACTTAGTAAGATATCCGTCAAATTGTACACTGTAAAATGGTCAAAATGATGGTGTTTTTTTACAGCTTATTACTGTAAATAGAAAAAACTAACAGTTTTTTTCTGGTAAAATTATGTCGACTGAGGTGCCAGTTTTTTTTACCGTTAAATCCGTGGTGGTTGTTTTTGCGATGGTTTTTTGTTTTACGATACCTTTTTTTTTTTTACGTTAATAACAGGCAGCTCAGTTGCCACAATTTTAAAAAAAAATTTAAAATACAAAAAAAATACAAAAAAAACTGCCAGTTTTTTTTAATTTCCGTAATGTTATAAAAAATTAAAAAAAACACTATTTTACAGTAACATTCTGTTGACTGAGTTAGCAGTTTTTTACTGTAAAAATGTGTGATTGTTGTTTTTTTAAGGTGTATTACTGGAAATGAAAACCTGGCAAAAAAAACAGTGGTACTGTTGTTTTATTTACAGTAATATGTTGTAAGGGACAAGCGGTAGAAAATGGATGGATTTATGGATGTTGTAAAACCCACTGTACATTTTAAGTACAATCCAGGACACTAAGCTGACGTTTTTTGTTTTTTTTTCAGAACAAAAACAGTGCTACTGTTTTTCCATTTTCTGTAAAAAAAAAAACAAACAAAAAAAAACACTGTATATTTTACAATAAAATTCTGGTGACTGATTTTTTTTTTAATGTAAAATCTACGGTTATTGTTTTTTACGGTGTATTACTATAAATAGAATGAACATAGTTTTTTTCTTAATTTGGCAACTGAGTTGCCAGGTATTCATTTACAGTAATACACCGTAAAAACAACAATCATACATTTTGTCAATAAAAAACTGGTAACTCAGTCAACAGAATTTTACTGTAAAGTATACAGTTTTTTTTAGCGTTAAATAGAAAAACCATACCGCATTTTTTTAAGGCAAAAAACTGGCAGCTCAATTGCCAGAATAAAAAAAAAAGTGGTACTGTTTTTCTCTTTAACTTAAAAAAAACACACCTGCATATTTTTCAGTAAACGTCTGTTGACGGAGTTACCAGCTTTTTTACTGTAAAAATGTATGATTGTTGTTTTTACAGTGTATTACTGTAAATGAATACCTGGCAACTCAGTTGCCAAAATTAAGAAAAAACAGTGGTACTGTTTTTCTATGTTCTGCAAATAAACACTGTATATTTTACAATAAAATTTACGATGCCCTTTTTTTTTACGTTTAAAACAGGCAGCTCAGTTTCCACAGTTAAAAAAACAAAACAGAGGCACTGTTTTTTCATTTACCGTAATTTTATTTAAAAAAACACTATATTTTACAGTAAAATTCTGTTGACTGAGTTAGCAGTTTTTTTACTGTAAACATGTGGGATTGTTTTTTTTAAGGTATATTACTGTAAATGAAAACGTGGCAAAAAAAACAGTGATACTGTTGTTCTATTTACAGTAATATGTTGTAAGGGACAAGCGGTAGGAAATGGATGGATTTATGGATGTTGTAAAAACCACTGTACATTTTAAGTACAATCCAGGACACTAAACTGACGGGTTTTTTTTTCAGAACAAAAACAGTGCTACTGTTTTTCCATTTTCTGTAAAAAAAAAAACCCCAAAAAAACCACTGTATATTTTACAATAAAATTCTGGTGACTGATTTTTTTTTCATGTAAAATCTATGGTTGTTGTTTTTTATGGTGTGTTACATGAACACAGTTTTTTTCTTAATTTGGCAACTGAGTTGCCAGGTATTCATTTATAGTAATACACCGTAAAAACAACAATCATACATTTTGACAGTCAACAGAATTTTACTGTAAAATATAGTTTTTTTAAACGTTAAATAGAAAAACCATACCGCATTTTTTTTACGGCAAAAAAATGGCAGCTCAATTGCCAGAATAAAAAAAAAAAAACAGTGGTACTGTTTTTCTCTTTAAGGAAAAAAAAACCCTGTATATTTTTCAGTAAAATTCTGTTGATGGAGTTACCAGTTTTTTTTACTGTAAAAATGTATGATTGTTGTTTTTACAGTGTATTACTGTAAATGAATACCTGGCAACTCAGTTGCCAAAATTAAGAAAAAAACAGTGGTACTGTTTTTCTATGCTCTGTAAAAAAAAATTCTGGTCACTGATTTGCCATTTTTTTACTGTAAAATCTACGGTTGTTTTTACAGTGTATTACTGTAAGAAAAGAAAAAAACGGCACCACATTCTTTTTACAATAAAACAAAACTGGCAGCTCAGTTGACAGAATTATAGAAAACACTGGTACGCTTTTTCCATTCACAGTAATATGGTGTAAAAAGTTAAAAAAAATAATATAACACTGTATATTTTACAGTAAAATTCTGGTGACTCGGTTGCCATTTTTTACTGTAAAATCTACAGGGTTTTTTTTGTTTTTGTTTTTTACACTTTACGTAAAAAATGCATTGGAAAAATGACACAAGCGGCCCTCTCATAACTTGGATGTGGCCCTCAATGAAAACGAGTTTGAGGCCCCTGGTTTAAAGCATCGCTCATCCTTGGGCTAAGCTAAGGAAGTTGCACCCTAAGTGCCAGATGTTGTCCTTAATCCGCCTTTCAATCTCCTTTTTTTTCTCCACAACATATAATGCGAAACCTGTAGGTCGTCGTGATTATTTTATATAGTGTAAATCGAAATGAAATGAAAGGGACCCCTATTTGTATAGAAGTGTTAATAACAATGCCCAATGATGCTAGTTTTCCCATTTGTTTATACTGTGCATGTGTATGTTCCCCTCCACACATTTTAGCAAACAGTAGATTCTGGCCAAATTTAATTGTATCTGAACAATTCCTGCATTTTTTTGCCTGCAATTTTGAACTTTGGAACCTTGGAGGGGATCGAAACTGAAAGTTAACTAGACGCTATTATTATATTAGTAATATTATAATATTACTACTTCACTATTACCCTCAATTGATTGATTGATTTAAACTTTTATTAGTAGATTGCACAGTACAGTACATATTCTGTACAATTGACCACTAAATGGTAACACCCGAATAAGTTTTTCAACTTGTTTAAGTCCACGTAAATCAATTCATGGCAATAATGTTCCCCTTGACACTTTTTTAGCATATTGTAGATTCTGGCCCAATTTAATTGTATCTGAACAATTCTTGCATTTTTTGCCTGCAATTTTGAATTTTGGAACCTTGACGGGGATCGAAACTGAAAGTTAACTAGACGCTAGTATTAGAAATATTATAATATTACTACTTCACTATTACCCTCAACAATGTTCCCCTTGACAAATTTTAGCATAGAGTAGATTCTGGCCCAATTGAATTGCATCTGAACAATTCTCGCATTTTTTTTGCCTGCAATTTTGAACTTTGGAACCTTAACGGGGATCGAAACTGAAAGTTAACTAGACGCTATTATTATATTAGTAATATTATAATATTACTACTTCACTATTACCCTCGACAATGTTCCCCTTGACACATTTTAGCATACTGTAGATTCTGGCCAAATTTAATTGTATCTGAACAATTCTTGCATTTTTTGTGTGCAATTTTGAACTTTCGGACCTTGACGGGATCGAAACTGAAAGTCAACCAGACGCTATTATTATATTAAAAATATTATATTACTACTTCACTATTCCCCTCAACAATGTTCCCCTTGACACATTTTAGCATACAGTAGATTCTGGCCCAATTTAATTGTATCTGAACAATTCTTGCATTTTTTTTGGCTGCAATTTTGAACTTTCAGACCTTGACGGGGATCGAAACTGAAAGTTAACTAGATGCTATTATATTAGTAATATTATAATATTACTACTTCACTATT
>NC_084732.1:82252812-82293353 GCF_033978785.1 Entelurus aequoreus
TATTTAGTTATAGGTTGTTTTATACCATGTTGCATACTTAAATATATTTTGTCATGTTGGTTCAATGCTTATTTAGTCATATAAATGTTATTTTATACCATGTTGCATACTTAAATATATTTTGTCATGTTGGTTTAATGCTTATTTAGTCATATAAATGTTATTTTATCTTACGTTACATAATTAAAAACATTTTGTCGTATTAGTTGTATTTTTATATAGTCAGGTTATTTTATGCTGGGTTACATAATTAAATAAATGTCATATTGGTTTGTATTGTTATTTAGTTATAGAAAGGTTATTTCATCTTACGTTTCATAATTGAATACATTTTGTCATATTCTTATATTTAGTCATAGAGATTATTTCCTCGTACGTTACATAATTAAATAAGTTGTCATTCTGGTTTTATTTCTATGTAATCATAGAATGGTTATTTTATCTTACGTTGCATATTTAAATGCATTTTGTCATATTAGTTTTATTTTTATTTAGTTATAGAAAGGTTATATCATTTCATGTTGAATAATTAAATGCATGTTGTTATATTAGAAAGGTTATTTTATCTTACGTTACATAATTAAATGCATTTTGTCATATAGTTGTTATTTTTATTTAGTCATAAATAGGTTATTTTATCTTACGTTACATAATTAAATATATTTTGTCAAAAATTATTTCATTTTATGTTACATAATTAAATATGTGTCATAATAATTTAGATATTTTATTTAGTTGTTGAGAGGTTATTTTATCTTACGTTACATAATTAAAAACATTTTGTCGTATTAGTTTTATTTTTTATAGTCAGGTTATTTTATGTAGTGTTATATAATTAAATAAATGTTGTCATATTGGTTTTATGTTTATGTTTTTATGCATATTTGAAATAAAAATATATCAATCAATCAATGTTTATTTAGTCATATAAATGTTATTTTATGTATCTCGTTACATAATTAGATACATTTCGTCATATTAGTTTTACTTTATATGGTCATAGAAAAGTCATGTTATCTTACGTTACACAATAAATAAATGTTGTATTGGTTATAATTTTATTTAGTTAAAATAAGTTATTTTATCTTACGTTGCATCAATAAATGTATTTTTGGTTTTATTTTTATTTAGTTATAAATAGGTTATTGTATCCTACGTGACATGATTAAATTCATTTTGTCATATTGATTTTATGTTTATTTAGTCATACAAAATGTTTTTTTTTTATATCGCATTACATATTTAGATATATTTCATCATATTAGTTTTATTTTTATATGGTCATAGAAAAGTTATGTTATCTTACGTTATATAATAAATAAATGTCATGTTGGTTATATTTTTGTTTAGTTATAAATAGGTTATTTTATCTTGTGTTACATAAATACATTTATTTTTAGTTGTATTTTTATTTAGTTATAAATAGGTTATTTTATCTTACGTTACATAATTAAATATTTGGTTTCATATTATGTTTAGTTAGTCATATACATTTTATTTTATCTTACGTTACATAATTAAGTATATTTTATCAAAAATTATTTTATTTTATGTTACATAATTTTAAAAAATTTCATATTAACTTAGATATTAAGCTGTAGAAAAGTTATTTTATCTTACGTTACATAATTAAAAACATTTTGTCGTTTTATATTTTTTACAGTCAGGTTATTTTATGTTCGGTTACATAATTAAATATATGCTGTCATATTGGTTTTATTTTTATTTAGTCATAGAAATTTTATTTTATATCACGTTACATAATTAGATATATTTTTTCATATTATTTTTATTTTTATATGGTCATAAAAAAGTTATGTAATCTTATGTTATATAATAAATAAATGTCATATTGGTTATATTTGTATGTAGTTATAAATGGGTTATTTTATCTTACGTTACTTAAATGTATTTTTTTTTTTTAAATTTAGTTATAAATAGGTTATTTTATCTTACGTTACATAATTAAATACAGTTTTTTCCCATTGTTTTTGTTTTTTTAGTCATGGAAATGTTATTTTATCTTACATTACGTAATTAAATATATTTTGTCAAAAATTATTTCATTTTATGTAACATAATTAAATAAATGCCATATTAATTTAGATATTTTATTTAGTTGTAAAAAGCTTAGTTTATCTTACTTTGCATATATATATATATATATATATATATATATATATATATATATATATATATATATATATATATATATATATATATATATATATATATATATATATATATATATTATTTATTTATTTTTTTTAAGTATAAACCTTTATTCATAATATGCAACATTTACATACAAGGACATAAATAATAATAATCAAAACAAGTACAGAAACAGTACAAAACAGCGCCAGGGGGTTGTAAACGTAATAAAGCAACTAAAATAAAAAGCAAAATATATATGCAACAAAGTGTAAAGCCATAGGCTCACACAAGTTCCGTAAATAATACAAATTTGGAGCACAGCATCACCTAATGGTTGTAATTTTATTTAGTCATAGAAATGTTATTTTATCTTACTTTACCTAACTAAGACTTCAAATGACGCGCGGCCCAAACAACCAATGGTAGTCTTGCATTCACGTCACGTGCAAGCGATTGGCCAATAAACGTCCAGACGATTTAGCCAATCAGATGTTGCCTCAGCATGACGCGTCATTTAAAAACGGAACGGAAGTGACGGTTCGTCAGACAGTCAGAAGAAAAAAAAACTACAGTACTCGACGTCGAGGCTTATTAAAGAATAATAACGGTAAGTTTTAATTGTTGGCAGGAATGATTTTGTAATAAGCAGACAAGGAAGTTACCGCCAGGAATTATTAGTCTGTACTTTAGAATTAAAGCTACTCGAGTTAGCTAGCAAGATGCTAATGTTGCTAGCTTTGTTTGCCACGTGGTAAATTTCGAGGATAAAATAATGTTACCTTGTTATACTTTCATGTTAAACCTTTCTAGTTTTAAGTTTGTATTTGTAGACTCGCCTTCGCTCGGCGATATATTTTGTACTAGCATGGCGACGGTCGTTCAGGCGTTCATTCATTCATTTTCTACCGCTTGTCCCGTTCGGTGGCGTTCGTTGGTCGCTTATGTTGTAAGTCCAAAGTGCGGCCAGGTAGGTTGCTCGTTTTTTGGGGGGTGCGCAACACATTCAACTGACAACATGATCACCTTCCAGATTATAACATGACTATAAAGTAAGCATGGAAGTAGCCCACATTCCCTCCCTAAAATGGTACCTGTAAACGAAAATGGTCGACAAATCCGGTTCATTTTACTTATAAGTCACTTTTCACAGATAAAATCAGAAAGCGCTGAACAAAATATAGCTGAAGTGCCATACCAACTTTATTTATTAAGCCCTTTAAAAACAAGCACAGTTGAAAAACAAAGGGCTGTACACCACAAAGAAATAGAGGCAAAGGACAGACTAAAAAATAACATTTAAAACAGAAATAAAAATACACATTTAAAAAGCAAATATAAATTACCCTAAGAACAGTTTGTTAGATAAGAAACAGTTTAAAAGTTAAAAACAGTTCAAAAAGTTAAGCTAAAAAAAGTTTAAGGTCTCATGCTGGGTTAAAAGCCAGTGAATAAAAATGGGTTTTAAGAAGGGTCTTAAAAATAGCCACAGAAGGGGCCTGTCTCTCATGGAGAGGGAGATCAGATCGTTCTAGAGTTTGGGACCCGCAACAGAAGTAAAACAATTCAATTTAAAACGGGGGCAACATCATAAAAAGGGTACAAAGTGGATTAAAAATGATAGTTAAAGGGTACTATAACTAAAGGCCTTCATAAAAACAAGTTTTCATTTTTTTCTTGGAAGACTTAGAAAATCTTTATTGTCCCTGAGGGGCAATTTTGTTTGCAGCAGTAGTCATTAAAAACAAGGTTCAACAGTAAAAAAACAAGGTACAACAGTAAAAACGAGGTACAATAGTAAAACAAGGTACAAATACATACAACATACAAACCATCATGAAGGCATTGAGCTAAAAACAAAACATTTGTAAAACAACTAATCATCACACGTCACTTCCCACTAAAGCAGGGGTGTCAAACTAATTTTAGATCGGGGGCCACATGGAGAAAAATCTACTCCCAAGTGGGCCGGGCTGGTAAAATCAAGGCACGATAACTTAAAAATAAAGACAACTTCAGATTGTTTTCTTTGTTTAAAAATAGAACAAGCACATTCTGAAAATTTAAAAATCATAATGTTGTTCGGGTTATTTTTACACTTACATGTCGCGGTTAATAGTATTCTATCTTTTTTTGTCGTTATTCATACTTTCCGAATAAATTATGTGATAATGTTCATCAGTCAACTCATTGGTGTTAAATTTCAAACTATCAAGATAAAAAAAAATGATATCAAAATCAAATTACAGGATGCTATTTATGTAGTTTGCTCATTTTCCTTGACTGGTGCACTAACATCATGTGGTTTATTTTTTATACATATGTAGCATAATCCACAATTGCTATTGCGACATCTAGTGGACACATTTAGTACAGCAGTTTCTTTCATTCAAAAATGTCCGCTCATTTTTATACTTAGCAAATTTATCCCGCGGGCCGGATAAAACCTGTTCGCGGGCCTGGTCCGGCCCACGGGCCGTACGTTTGACACCCCTGCACTAAAGTGACTGTGTAGCAGCTAGGCTTGTTTAAGAAGCTCATTTATAAAGGCAACAGCTGAGGGAACAAAGGATCTTATGTATCTGTTGTTTTTGGCCTTTCTATTAGTAGGGGCGTACCTGCATCCTGAGGGTTGACCAGAATGGCCTTTGCCTTCTGGATGACTCTGGCCTGATAGATCTGGTTCAGGGGGTTCAAGGTAGTGCCTATGGTCTTTTGGCACACCTTGATTATACCACCCAATCTATTTTTATTGGCCACACTGAGGTTACCAAACCAGGAAGTGATGGAATAAGTTAAAATAGACTCAATACAAGATGAATAGAACATCCTCATCAGTGTCCTATCAACCTGAAAGCCCCTCAGTCTCCAAGAAAAACAGCCTCTGATTGGCCTTCTTACAAATACGGTCAGTGTTGGTTCAACACAGTCAAGATCACAGAGGGACTTGTGCAAATTGTTCCAGAGTCTGGGAGCTATAGCCTGGAATGCTAGGTCTCCACTGGTTTTAAAACAAGTTTTTGGGATCTTTAAAAGGCCCGAAGACCAGAGGCTGCGCCCTGAAGAGTAGGGGCATAGCAAGTCAGTGATGTACTGAGGGGCCCCACCATGCAACGCATGGAATGTCGGGACTAAAATCTTAAACTCAATGCGGAATTTAACTGGAAGTCAATGAAGACTGGATAAAACTATACTCTATATGGTCTTTCATGTGTACGGTCACAATGAACTAGGTCTGGGTGATATGGTCTTCATTTAAAATCTCAGGTTTTTTCACAACAAATCAAATCTACATTTATTACTACTTTATTTAATAAACCAATTAATACAAATAAAAGACAATGCAAAACAAGTTTTGCTTTTATTTGATCAAAAACAAGTTTGAAATGACACTGCATCTTACTCTTAGCAAAATTCTAATTTGTTTATATTTTTAGACCAGATATAACTAAATTAATAGTTTCGTCTGAGAGACACTTCTGTCCTGAATAAAAATCTTATATAAACAAAAGTAAAGCACATTGCATACAAATACATCAAGGCACAATAAGTCGTTAAATATATATATATTTTTTTCTGGCTATGTTGAGTAAGCTGGCTGGAGATGTAAAACTCATTTCCCATAAACCCCTGCGCAGCTCAGCGAAAGACTTACAAAAAATTAATTGATGCACAAGGGAAATTGTTGAGAAGAATCGCAGACTTACAAAGAACCTAAAAAAGGAGTAATCTCCAACGGGCAAAACTGTCACCGGAAAGTGAGGGCTGAAATGTTGAACGCTGTGAAATGGGTAGTGAAATTGTAAGATTAAAGAATCTTACAAGGATCATCAGGGAACTTGAAAATTAAGATTTAAAATAAACTGTCAAATTGTCACAATCTGGCACACCAAACAAGCACTCTGCAAAAAAGAGGGGAAATCATATTCTATTGAAGTGAGGATGTTTGAGCAGGATTCTGTTGATGTGGTACCAACAAGTAATGAGGCAATTTGGCAAAAGATGCAAAATGGGATTTGATCAGGTTCCACGTGGAAACATTGTGGAAACTTTGGGCATATTTTAGACATATTTATTCATCCACTGTGATGTGTTCTCACTTGCGTAAGGCCATAATTGTTGTCGGTTATTTCTAGACTCCAGTAACAAAATGCTTCCAAAGCTGTACAGTTTTATACTTAAGATTAATTTATATGGTAATGTCACTTGATTCATTTTGGATAGATTTCTCTATTAATAGTCATTGTGATTTCCTACAATTGTCTTCATATTTTTTAATACAGTTTAGCATCTGAGTGAGGATGGTGGAAAGCTGTTAATCCTCCCAGAGAAAGGATATCAATCTGCTGTCGTGCTGGCAAACTACTTGGTTAGTGGGATTTTGCTATAACAGATATTTCTCAAATCCTGCAAATGTTGCCATAGATTAATAAATGTGTTTAAGTTGAAGATATTTTGAACATAGTTTGTGATTAATTCTGATGTTCACTTTTTTTTTTGTAGCATCTTGTGATTTAAGAAATGTTTTGTATTTTGCAGCAACGCTTCAGCCTGATGTTTGTCAGCGGATGAACGGCCAAGTAGTTTACACCAAAAGGGTAGATGGTTTTGCTGCTATCATAGCATAAAGCTTTCTGATTATATGGCAATTTGAAGAACATTTTACAGGGTTTTTCCAGGTCATTAAAAATAATTAGGTCATTTAATATATTTTGCACAAATTAAGGCCTTAAAAAGCATTATGATGTCCAGGGGCATTAAAATGTCATACAATTGGCAACAAAAAGGACAACAAAACAAATCACCTGACCACCTGCTAACAAATATTGAAAGTTCATTTTTGTTTATGCATCTAGAATAAGTTATTTACCTGCCCATTAGATCTGTACAAAATACTTCAGTAATTAAAAAAACTGCTTTAGAGCCTGGGCATTATTATTGCTTGTATTAAAAAGGCATTTAAAAACATAAAGTTAGATTTGCTTTTACCTGCAGAAACCCTGTTTTATAGTGAACATTTTGTCTGCCAAGTGACCAAAGCTGTCATGGTTCTCCTTTTTTTAAAAATGTGTAACATTATCAGGCAGCCATCATTTTGTGTATGAAATGTCCACTCAGTGGTTGCAATGGATTAAACTACACTAAAGCAAACTACAACATTGAACTGTCTTCACATTTTAGCTATAACATTTTTTTCTGCATAAAAAAAGTGTGGAGTGAGTTATGAGAGTGATGAGAAGCACCTGTCGTTGGGGTGTGTTGCAGTGGCGATACACTCCAATCTGACAAACTGATGACACCCAGGGGCCATCTGACTCAAGCTTGCTCCCTTATCTTCAAAATATGCACTGGATTCATTTTTGTTTTAGAATGTTTAGTTCTTTGGAAAAATATTGTAGTTACTGATGTGTGGTATTTATTTTTGTTTGTCAACATCCAGGGATGGCAGGAAGCTTATATCCACTTACTGTCCTGATGGCCAACTGTTTGGTTTGTGAGGTTTGTAATATCGGAGGAATTGCAATGTTAAGTCCTGCAAGCCATTTATGAAATAAAGTATTTGTAACTGAATGGTATTAAATGTGTTCCACGTTTACAAATGGACAAATTAGGTCCTGTCCACACGGGAAAGCTTTTAGGTGGAAAGGGTAAAGTTTGTTTTAGCCTTTCATTCATGCGGAAACAGCGTTATGGGTCGCCTGAAAAGATAAATTGTGAAAATGCGCTCTCGAGTGGGAATGTTTGATAACACCACCATATCGCTATCTCGACAAGCAAACCACTACTTTTTCATATCAGTGTGCCATCATATGACCATATAAATGATAAGACTGCATGCAACCGCTGCTAGCAACAATGGCGTGCCTATGCTGTATTTACGGTTTTCACAATGTACCTGCATGGTATTTGTCTTAAATCCAATAATGGAAATGTAATGTTTTCAAAGGGTACCATACTTTTTGGGAATATTGTCTATCATTCACAATCCTTATGTAGGACAAACATGTTTTGCTTTGTTTATGCATGATTCTATTTAGTAAAAACACTAGGGAAAACGGGCACATTCATAATATATAATTATGTATTTTGCTCGTTTTAAGCATACGGTGGCGCATTAATTTCACATACCCATCTCGTTTGCATTTCCTTTTTGCGACACTATTAATCATAACAGACTTCATAAACAACTAAGACTACCATACTTTGGTACTAATAATAATGAACCAGAACCTTATATTTTTTAGCCTGAATTTAAGGAGGATGATTTACAAGTTTTAGAGACTTTGCTAAACAGGTCTAGCTTTAGTGAAACTAAGCATCATGCAGCTGTAATGCCAAGTGCTGAACAAGATGTACAAACTATGAACATAATAAAAAATAACTTACTGTACAATGTCTGCTCTCACTGGGAAACCGACTGATGGGATGCTTATATCTTCCCATTTAGATGAAGAATTAATCATAATCATTGGTCAGGTAATAAAAGGTGCGGCAAAAGAGCGTCTTTTCGTGTCTTCCTTGCCATTTCCAGGTATAAATTGGATGTCATAGTTGACAAACTTCTGTTAATGGCTACAACCTTCTACTGTCCAGGTGAGCGGTTTATAATTTAGAATTGGCGTTCAACAACCCAGAGGCGATGCAGCTTAGACTAGTTGGCTCTCTAATGAGGGGGCTGCTAAAAAGAGAATTCATGTTTCAAGATTGTTTGTCATATGCACAGTTAAACATGTTTGACAGTTTGCCGTACAATGAAAATCTTACTATGCTAGTCCACCCTTCAACAAGTCACACGGTACTTACCTTTAAAAATAAAAATGTATATACAAGGAACAGTAAGTAACATAACATTATTGCACATTCTGGTTGTTAGCGATTATAATATCAGTAAAACTTGGTTAATATTCAGGTCACCAGATGTAAATTGAGCATTGTTGGGAAAAGTGCACTTCCCCTTAAAAATGTAGTTAAAATGGCCATGAAAGGCTTTTAAAATATATTGTCAAAGCAAATGTGTACAGTATATATATCTGTCTTGCTTTTAAATGTTGAGATTTTTTGAGGGTGCTATTTATAAATTTAAAACGGGGGAAGAATATGGTCAGAATGTTGTGCACAAGCATAGTGAGCAGTATTTTATAGCGTTTAGCTAGCGAAGGTGTTAGGAAAGCCTACTTGGAAGCAAAGCAGAGTCCAACAATTTGTTGTAAAATAAGTTTTCTATTTCCTTCATTGTATTACATAATTTTCACCCAGTTACATTATCCTGTCGGGACGTAACTCGTTTAAATCGACTTTGTGTAGATGCATTTCTTCTTTTTAAATCTGGCAGTAGATGCAAAAAAACATTCCTGTGTGGACATGGCCTAATATTAATCACAACTTCTTTATACATCATACCAATTAAATATGACCTGCGGATTTGCATTCAGGATGTGTGGTAACACAATATTGTGAAGACAATTAACTGCACTGCAAACATTCACATACAACTGACACGGGAGCACTTTTCTGTACTGTAATGTTTGTCAGTGCAAAATTGGTTCATACTGAGTTTACTGACCTTGATTTTGTTGTTGGCAATAAATATTTTGACAAACACTTGCTTTTTGTCTTCCATAAAATAAAACCCAAAGAATTGAATTATGTGCAAGCCAGACTATTGTTGCAGTACCATGGTCGACCACTGGGTGCCAGTTGACCATCAGTCAGTATTGTCTTGCTGGGTGTGTATGAGTTTCATAGAGTAGCCTCAGTTGATCAGTTTGTAACAAACAGTGCCTGGAGGCTTCACACAAGAGGCTCTTACAGGGCAACTTGATGGATGAACAATTGGAATCCATCAAGTTGTTTGACAGGATTCTACTAGGAAAAGCCCCTTTTGAGCTAATGGTAACTATTACAGTGAAGTGAAATGCACCACAAACCAATAGTTTTCTTGGTGACTGTAGTCTTCTCCCCTAGATCACTGACAAAATCTTGTTTTTGTGAGCTGGACCTCTTTTGTTGTGATGTTTTTTTTTGCCCATATTGTGCAACACATGTCTCTTACCGAGCTTCTTTCTGAAGATATTCATTTGTGGGCATGTGATTTGTCTGTAGGGGTCAGAATTATTTATATTATTCGGGTTAAATACTTATTTAACTAAACATTTCTAAGCTTTTGTGTAAGTGTATACAGGTGTGTGTATATATATATATATAATATACATGTGTATTATTTTCTACAACAGTGTGATGCTAACGTTTCATTCTAGTTGACTGGGGTGGAAAACATTCTAACTTTAGACATTGATTATTGACTTTAAACACACTTGACACATTTTTTTGCGGGCGTCGTGGCTCTGTTGATAGAGCGGCCATGCCAGCAACTTGAGGGTTGGAGGTTCGATCCCCACTTTCGCCATCCTAGTCACTGCTGTTGTGTCGTTGGGTAAGACACTTTAACCACCTGTTTCAAAGCCACCCACGCTTGTTTAAAGATGTAGACCAGGGGTGTCAAACTCATTTTAGATCGGGGGCCAAATGGAGAAAAATCTACTCCCAAGTGGGCCGGACTGGTAAAATCACGGGATGATAACTTAAAAATAAGGACAACTTCAGATTGTTTTCTTTGTTTAAAAATAGAAGAAGCACATTCTGAAAATGTACATATCACAATGTTTTTTTTTGTTTTTTTTTACACTTACAATAGTATTCTATCTTTATTTGTCGTTATTTATACTTTCTGAATAAATTATGTGATAATGTTCATGAGTCAACTCATTGGTGTTAATTTTCAATCGATCAAGATAAAAACAATTATATCAAAATCAAATTACAGGATGTTATTTATGTGGTTTGATCATTTTCCTCGATTGATGTACTAACATGTGGTTTATTTTGTACAAATATAGCATCATCTACAAAGATGCAAAGAATTGCTTTTGCGACATCCAGTGGACACATTTAGAACAGCAGTTTCTTTCATTCAAAAATTTCAGGTTCATTTTTATACTTAGCAAACTCATCTCGCGGGCCGGATAAAACCTGTTCGCGGGCCTGATCCGGCCCTCGGGCCGTACGTTTGACACCCCTGATGTAGACAATGTGTTTCACTGTGTAAAGCGCTTTAGGTCTCGGGAGAAAAGCACTAAATATAATGCCAAAATTCATGTCAGGTGTTTGTTAAATAATGTAATAGACAGAATGTATAATACTGCAAGTACTATGTAATTGTTTCATTTCCTTTCAAATCACAGCCTAATGTTTCAAAGAGGACAATTATTTTAAGTATTCATACTTCGAACAAAGTTGATAAGATGCAAAATATAGATCGATACCTGCTTTTTTCAGCAGCAGATGTACAACTTTTCCACGACAGACCATCGGTCCTTAAATAAATGAGCCTGTATGTCAATATATTCCCTCGTAAAAGCCTGTCATGGATGCAGATTTGTCACTTCTGGTTTGCCCTCTCTCATGAACATATGATCATGAAAGTGTAGCATAACTCCACTCATACGTGCCTGGTTTGGCAGAGTAAAAGATATAGCAGAAAGGATCTGTGATACACTTTAGCCACTGAGTAGATGCACATATTAAAAGTAAAAGAGGTGTATCTTCTGCCGTGCATTTATTCAGTTATCAAATGCAAGCAGTCACTAAAGTATTTGCAGTGTGTGAGAGTGGAGATCCACCACCCAAAGCCCAGGGAGTGTGCATTACCACAGCGTGCAGAAAACTTCCAGTAGTGTACAACCCAACGTTTATTACCTCTATACATGCTAATAAAACACAACTTGGAGATTTCCGTCATTTTGGCAACACTTATTCCACCAGGAAGGCAAAGTGTGGCCCGGGGCCCATTTGTTGAACGTACCTCTTTTTAATGGGCCTGTGGCTTTTTGTGGAAATAAGATAATACTCTAACTATTTTTTATTTTAAAGCACCTTGTCTGTATGTCCTAGGTGTGTATAGGCCACTGCTGTGCTGTTTTAAAATCTATTTTTTACCCTCTTAGCAGCTGATACTGCAATTTGAATTTTGAGCTAAAAGATATTGAAGCACATGTATCTTAAAAACATGACTGTTTAAAACATTAGTAGTGATTTAAAAAACAAGGTTTTATTTATGTAATATTTTTTTTTATAGTGGTATAGAATAAGTATCTGCTTTGAAATTGTGAAAATTCATAGAGGATGGTATGGACAACTGAAATTTTGTGGACCATAGTGGACAACCTGTTGGGAATTGTTTCCCCATGACTTCATGCTATGCCATCTCTGAAACCTCCCTCCCACAGTCAGTGTGTTTTATTGTTTGAGTGGAAAGTAAGTGTCGACCACGGAAGACATCCATTCAAATTCCTCTCTGATGGCATTACAAAATATAAAGTATGACAAGTATTATGGGTTTTCTTTGGACCAATAGGGATTTACAACTTCTGGCAGAAGAATTGACTGATTGGCCGCACTATTAACCTGAGGCTACTTTTTGTTATTCTTTAATGTGAACTCACTGTCGAGCTATGCAAAATCCCACCGTGACAGAGGGTTCCTGTGAATTCGGTATGTGGGTAAAACACCAGACGAAAGTGAGGTAGAAGTGTCTTTTAAAAATTATGTAGTTGTAAAGTTTTCCAATAAAATCACAGGTAAACATTTAATAAACATATTTTTCTACACTGTTATTCATACCTCGTTAAGTGGATTTATTAGGCTAGGAAATAGTTTGCATGTTTATGTAAACACGTAGATTCAATCACTCAGACACTATAATTCTGCTGGTTTGTGAATATAATGAGCCTATAAAATTCTGATTTTGTTTATTTTAGAAGGAGAAACAACCACAACCTCAGCAGGCCCATCGGTGAAGCAATGGCACTCAAGGGTCAGTCAATGTTGTGCAGTTGGCACAAATAGAACACATCAACAGAAGAAAGGCCGTTACATACTTTGAGACATGGCAAGAAAGCGGGTCGTAGAAAACCTTAAGTATTATGCGATATCAGAGTATAACTGTGCACAAATCATTTGTCTATGATAAGTGTTCGGATTGCCCTCTTTTTAAAGGGCAAAGTACTCCCAGGTTCTTTTGTTCTAATGACTCGTCTGAAAATGGCGAGGAGACTAGAAGTGGAGATTAACGATATATTCCACAAATGAAGCACAAACCGTAGTATCCTACTACTCACTCTAACCTACTCAGTGGCCTAGTGGTTAGATTGTCCGCCCTGAGATCGGTAGGTTGTGAGTTCAAACCCCGGTCGAGTCATACCAAAGACTATAAAAATGGGAGCCATTACCTCCCTGCTTGGCACTCAGCATCAAGGGTTGGAATTGGGGGTTAAATCACCAAAAATGATTCCCGGGCGCGGCCACCGCTGCTGCCCACTGCTCACCTCAGGGGTGATCAAGGGTGATGGGTCAAATGCAGAGGACAAATTTCACCACACCTCGTGTGTGTGTGAGACAATCATTTGTACTTTAACTTAATCCCTGTGTCTTCATGCTTTTGTCCTCCTTGCTTTCCAAAGAAACCGAAAGTTAACCTAAAAGTGTGCTTTGAACAGAGACACATTTGTCCGCTCTTGCTTCCTTGCACCTATTCTCACCATCAAAACCTCCACTCTTGCTTCCTCGCACCTCTTCTCACCATCAAAACCAAATGCGATACTGTGTATTTGCAAAGATTAAAAAAAAAAAAAACAGGCATACTTCTGTTTTGTTCTTGAACAGAACAAAGTGAATCGAGAGTGAAACTCCCTATTGTGCAAAACTATATTTTATTACCTGTTGGTACCTGCTGTTGTGGATTTGGGGTCTGCATAAGTCCCAAAAATTTAGAATCAAACCGTGGAGGCATCGCGGAGATAACTAAAAAACATATAGTATCCATATATGGTATAAATTGACCCTCAGTGCTCTGCGCAAGTCCGCCGTTGCACCTCGTATTAGTCAATAAGCTTTGATTGATTGATTGATTGAGACTTTTATTAGTAGGTTGCACAGTGAAGTACATATTCCGTACAATTGACCACTAAATGGTAACACCCGAATAAGTTTTTCAACTTGTTTAAGTCGGGGTCCACTTAAATTGATTCATGATACAGATATATACTATCATATATACTATCATCATAATACAGTCATCACACAAGATAATCACATTGAATTATTTACATTATTTACAATCAGGAGTGTGGAGGGGGGGGGGGGGGGGGATATGGACATCAAGTAGTGGACATAGAGAGAGAGAGAGAGAGATCAGAAGGCATAAGAAAAAGAATCTGCATTTGATTGTTTACATTTGATTATTAGCAATCCGGGGAGGGTGTTAGTTTAGGGTTGTAGCTGCCTGGAGGTGAACTTTTATAGCGGTTTTGAAGGAGGATAGAGATGCCCTTTCTTTTATACCTGTTGGGAGCGCATTCCACATTGATGTGGCATAGAAAGAGAATGAGTTAAGACCTTTGTTAGTTCGGAATCTGGGTTTAACGTGGTTAGTGGAGCACCCCCTGGTGTTGTGGTTATGGCGGTCAGCTCCTGTTTCGCTGTCTTGTTGTGGGGCAGACTGGGCTCATACATGCACATGCGTCCTCCATTTCTAATACAAATTAGCGTACGGTTCGAAAATAGTAACTTGCTATGGAAGCGCTATAAAATACGACATGGGTGATGGTGAGAAAACGCTGTCAAAGTGAAGCCATGTAAATAAAAACAACCCACAAAACAATGCCTTGAAAATAAACCAAGCTAAATTTTGACCAAAAAGGAATGTTTTTAAATGCACAAAGAAAAATAATGACCCTTTTTAATGTGGGAAATATTCCCTGAACATTAACATTGTTACTTTAATCTTATATTAAAAACTATATATTCTAAAGCTGTGTGTTTGTAGTACTGGCAATTGGGAGACTTTCATCTAAATTCATGTTTCAGAGACTGGCACACGCTGAGCAATTCTGACACAGTCGAGCACTCAGGCTTTGGATAAGGTTCAATTTCTAACCTCCCATTGTTACAGAAAATGTTTTTTTTTTCAGTAGGTCCTCCACAGGGGCAGCACGGCGGGGGGTTTGTGTGTCTTCTGTCTGCCTCCTAGCAATAACGTTCAGAACGGAATGCAAATTTGAAGCCTCTTTTTATTTTAGTTTGTAAGTTCTCCGGGCACTCCTCTCTGTCATCTAGAAGACGTGATCGTGCATTTATGTGCAGCCCAGTGATCGACAGAAGCCTCTCGCCTAAATAGACCATTTTTAGCTGTAGGTTTGAATGACAATGGCATTTGGGAGACTTTGTAAATGGCCGCGTTGTAATTTCTATACCTTCTGTGACAATGGGAAACATGCATGCTTGTGATGTTACAATTTCTACCAACGTCTCTATGCACATTTAAGCACTTTTCATTGCCAATTTCTGCTACATGCATATTAGAGCTGGCCGCTGTCCAGTGCCCCTGAAAAGGCGAAGTGGTATTGTTAATAATGAATAAAACCACCATGGTTTAAATATGTATTTAAATGTTAAAATCCATTAAATTTAATGTAATAGTGGGCTAAATATGTAGAGGGGAAGTGCACTTTTTTGGGAAATATGCCTGTCATTTGTAAGCCTGGAACACATTTTTCCTTTTTTTAAAAACATTTTTTATAATGCATTCTCTGTCGTAAAGTGCTAGTTGGCTAACAATGCAGCTAATGGGAATCTTTTTGTGCCGCCTCATAAAGCTCTCTCAAAAAAAAAATCCCATTTACATGCCGTGACCTCCATATTAACCAAGTATTAGCAACATTCTTATTATAAGCGCTAACAAAGACACGAGCTGCTACTGTTGCATCGCCTCTGAGTTGGTAAAAGTTTGTGCTAAATTATAAATCATGCCTCTCACCTGGATAAAAGAAGGTTGTGGCCATAACCTGAGAAGTTGGTCAATTTTGATATTCAACTTGCAACGAATACATTGCTTGGAAGACGTGGCAAGATACTCGTTTGCTTTCAGTGTGAGAATTACGACAAGTTCATCATTTATTGTTTAAATTAAACAAAGAGAGCACGGTCTACCAAGTCAAAATCCTTGTGTGTTAAACATACCTGGCCGATAAATCGAATTATGATCTAAAAGGGGTGCACAAGCATTGTGCTGAAAGATATAAGCATCCCGATAAGAAGCGGACACCGTACAGTAAGTGATTGTTGTCTTGTGTTTTTAGTTTGCCTTTCTTGTTTAGCATTTGGCGATACCATGGGAATATTTAAGCTTCAAACAGAATAGGCAGGATGAGTGGAAAATCCAATCAGAGGAGTTGAAGTGGAAGGAGTGTGTGAAGTTAGGATTATTATTTTTTTGCCTGTTATTATTTATAAATATAAAAAAAGAAGTATTAAAATAAAAGTAATGTTGCCATGAAAGTTCAATAATATGGTTGCTTGAAAAATGCAAAATGGTTCAATCCAGCTGGTTGGTTTGAACAAATTCCCTTGTGGATCATTAAAGTTTGTCTAAGTCTAACACCTAGCATGGAACACTTTACTCAACACTGACATCACGTCATCAAAGTTCACTTTTAAAGCATTCACTCAGCACCAGCACTTTGGAACTATGATGAAGTTTGTCATTTTTCCGTGCAATAATAATAATAATAATAGATTTTATTTGTAAAAAGCACTTTACATTGAGTAAACAACCTCAAAGTGCTACAGTGTATTAAAAAAGATAATAAAAATTAGAACAGCCAAATAGCTAAAACTAGTATGCATATATCTATTAAAAAAAGGCTTTTTTAAAAAGGGTTTTTAAGCCTTTTTTAAAAGCATCCACAGTCTGTGGTGCCCTCAGGTGGTCAGGGAGAGCATTCCACAGTCTGGGAGCGGCGGAGCAGAAAGCCCAGTCTCCCTGTTGGAGTTTAGGAGTACGTTATGTATAGGTTTCCCTTTTGCATATCATTGTACAGGACTGTGGTGTGTTCAAGGACACTCGACTAAAGTTAGAAACAGGGATGTACCAATAATAATAAAAAAATTATAATGATCCATATTACCCACAGATGAAAATCCTGCATGAATCAGTTAATCTATTGATTTAAATATTATCTAAAAAAAATATTCTGACCACTTTAAATTGAAATTTTGGAGGGCTTTTTGATAAAAGAAAACACTTTAGAAAAAACTCAACCACATTCATCAGGGAGCGGTTGATCTAAATAAGTTCAAATTTCATCTTTAAAAAGTCAGAACCATAATTAAGTGTTTTAAAAAAGCTGGTTTTAAACCAAATCCATGCAATAATTAGTATTTAAGTGCATGTAAACGTACCAAGCGATGTTGGGTCTAGAGCAGACCTGGGCAAATTAAGGCCCGGGGGCCACATGTGGCCCGTTAAGCTTTTAAATCTGGCCCGCCGGACATTCCCAAATAATGTTTTTAGATCTTTAAGATGAAAATTGTAGCTGCCATTATGATGTGCAGTGATGTTTTCAAATGACTTAGTATTGAACTATACAAAGTATTTAAATAGTTGGAATCTGCGCTTTTGCCTTATATACTCGTTACTATGGTCATCTAATTAGTTACTATGGTAATCTAAGTCACAGCAGTTCAGACGAGGCACCAAGCAGTGTGGGTGGGGAGCGTTTCCACAGAGTGTTTCCAGAGCGGCCAGCCTGAAATGTGGGTGTCAGGGACAGACACGGAAGGAGATTTGTACAACAAAGTTATAAAGTTTAGTGATATATATATGTAGGTGGTTTTATTTTTTACCCTTCGCGTTCATAATTTGCTGTTTGTTGCGTTCCGCTTGATTGCAAAATATGACGATCGAGATGGGGTGTGACGTTCATATCTTATCAATATTCAGTGTAGTGTTGTCCAGATGCCAATATTTTGGTACCGGTACCAAAATTGTTTTGATACTTTTCGGTACTTTTCCTAAATAAAAGGGACCACAAAAAATTGCATTATTAGCTTTGTTTTAACAAAAAACCTTACGGTACATTAAACATGTTTCTTATTGCAACAAGTTTGTCCTTAGATAAAATAGTGAACCGGTACTTTTCACAGGCGGTATAGTACCAAATATGATTCATTAGTATCGCGGTACTATACTAATACTGGTAACCCTAATTCAGTGTTTTATTGTTCATAGTTAATATTGTCAATTCCACATTCTTTATTTTCATGTTTATTCTGAGTGTGTAATTCAGTAAAAAAAAAGTAAAGTTCCATTCCGTTTTTTAACCTCTAAGGCCCAAGCTGTTTGTTTACATGCTTTTTTTTATTTCTCTTTGCTATTTGGGCTTATTGGACCCTAATTAGAATAAAAACTACAAATCATCTTTTAATATGATGTACTTAGTCCATAAGTACACAAACGTGTACTTCATGTTTAGTGACATGCAAATTTTAATTTTTACAAATTCCATTGTATGTTATACTCTTCTGACACCACCAGTTAGCAGTATAAGTGTCCATATGTCAGCATGAGACCCCAATTCAGCAGTGCAGTGTTTTTCAACCTTTTTTGAGCCAAGGCACATTTTTTGCGTTGAAAAAATCCGGAGGCACACCACCAGCAGAAATCATAAAAAAAAAAAAACTCAGTTGACAGTAAAAAGTCGTTGTCGCAGTTGTTGCATATGAATTTAAACCATAACCAAGCATGCATCACTGTAGCTCTTGTCTCAAATTAGGTGTACTGTCGCCACCTGTCACATCACGCCGTGACTTATTTGGAGTTTTTTTATGTTTTCCTGTGTGTAGTGTTTTAGTTCTTGTCTTGCGCTCCTATTTTGGTGGCCTTTTTTTTCTTTTTTTGGTATTTTCCTGCAGCAGTTTCATGTCTTCCTTTGAGCGATATTACCCGCATCTACTTTGTTTTAGCGATCAAGAATATTTCAGTTTTTATCCTTTTTTGTGTGGACATTGTTGATAGTTATCTCATGTTTTGATGTACATTCGGATGCTGTCTTTGCTCCACAGTAAGTCTTTGCTGTTGTCCAGCATTCTGTTTTTGTTTACTTTGTAGCCAGTTTTGTTCTGCAAAGCCTTCTCTAAGTTTCACTGCCTTTTCTTAGGGGCACTCACCTTTTGTTTATTTTTGGTTTAAGCATTAGACACCTTTTTACCTGCACTCTGCCTCCCGCTGTTTCCGACATCTACAAAGCTATTAGCTACAGGCTGATATGGAAGAGTATTACATGGTTATGCTGCCTGAGCTCTAGACAGCACCGACACTCAACAACAACACATCATTTGCAGACTATAATTACTGGTTTGCAAAAAATATTTTTAACCCAAATAGGTGAAATTAGATAATCTCCCACGGCACACCAGACTGTGTACACTGCAGTAGTGTACACAATTTTGGAAATAAGAGCTAAAAGGTGCTCTCCACGCATGTGGCCACTAAGGCCTTTAGAGGTTAAGGCGGTCTGTCATAACGTTTTTAGCATTCAATCAGACATTATTGTGAGGTTTTGTATTAGTGTTCCTAAAAATAGATATACCGACCCCTCAAACATTTTTTCCTCTAAATTTGGCCCCTTAGACCTGGTCTGGAGTGGCCTTTTAGAAGTATTGTGTATGGGAGCCCAGAATTGGGTGCTACGATCCCTGGATCCAGTATGCCAACTTTTTTTTCTTATTTTTTTCAGTTTGCCAACTTGAATATAGATTTTATGTTGCACCAGATGTCTCTCGGGTTATTCCTCAGCCAAATGAACCGTTTTAGGTGAAGTAGAAAACAAATGTGTTTACGTTACGGCTGGCTCTGGGGCCGCCTTGACAAAGGGGAGTCGAAACCCGAAGATAAAAGTGCCCAAAATAATATTTTCTATAACAAATGTGAGTACAACATAGATAAAAACGACAAAACTAACAAATGTAGAAAAAAAAGCATAGACCGAGGTCCTGGGGATCCCAGCTGATTAGCTCCGCTGAGGTGCAGCTGTGGCACCGGCAAATAAACACATTAGAGAAAAGTGGCCAAGCAGGCCTCCACTCTGAACCCAGTCCTAAAAGGCCGTATCAGTACCATAATCAGGAGCAACTATTGCCTTTGGTGGAGGTTCTTACCAAATCAAGGCAGCATGCACAGAGGGCGTAGGTGTGCATTCACAGAACAAGAGAGCCACGCATTGGAAATACTGCTGAAAATGTGCTGCGTTTATCTGCTCCTTTTCTCGAGGATTGTGCCAAAATCAAAGCCGTGAATGCACATTTTGATAGAGAAAAAGCCTTTTCAGAAATATCACAGCACAATCTGACATGTTGGTTCCGTTTCTTTTAAAAACAAAACCCGCCATATGCACGCAGGCACCTCAAGGATACGCGGCGCACGCTGACAGACGATAAGGTTTCATTTCTATGCGAACGCGTTTTTACAAGCTGACGTTTTCAAAGTCGACGCGTTGGCGTCGGGACACCGATTGAAGCGTAGTTAGCGTCTGTAGTCCTAATGCCTTTTTTGACTGTCAGTCCCGATGTCGTCTGAATAGGGGGATCAAGTCCTTTTCACGGGCACGGGGGTAAAAGAGCTAAACTTGTCGGATTACATGTGAGTTGCCGAGGAAGGACGGTGTGACGTGTCCAAATTGAAATCTGTCAGTGTGACACTAAAACATACATTTACCAGGGGTCACCAACCTTTTTGAAACCAAGAGCTACTTCTTGGGTACTGATTAATGCGAAGGGCTACCAGTTTGATACACACTTAAATAAATTGCCAGAAATAGCCAATTTGCTCAATTTACCTTTAACTCTATGTTATTATTAATAATTAATGATATTTACACTTAATTGAACGGTTTAAAAGAGGAGAAACCACGAAAAAAATTACAATTAAATTTTGAAACATAGTTTGTCTTCAATTTCGACTCTTTAAAATTCAAAATTCAACCGAAAAAAAGAAGAGAAAAACTTAAAAAAATAATTTATGGAACATCATTAGTAATTTTTCCTGATTAAGATTAATTTTAGAATTTTGATGACATGTTTTAAATAGGTTAAAATCCAATCTACACTTTGTTAGAGTATATAGCAAATTGGACCAAGCTATATTTCTAACAAAGACAAATGACTATTTTTTCTAGATTTTCCAGAACAAAAATTTAAAAAAAAATTCAAAAGACTTTGAAATAAGATTTAAATTTGATTCTAAAGATTTTCTGGATTTGCCAGAATAATTTTTTTGAATTTTAATCATAGTAAGTTTGAAGAAATATTTCACAAATATTCTTCGTCAGAAAAATAGAAGCTAAAATGAAGAATTAAATTAAAATCTATTTATTATTCTTTACAATAAAATTTTTTTTTTTACTTGAACATTGATTTAAATTGTCAGGAAAGAAAAGGAAGGAATTTAAAAGGTAAAAAAGTATATGTGTTTAAAAATCCTAAAATCATTTTTAAGGTTGTATTTTTTCTCTAAAATTGTCTTTCTGAAAGTTATAAGAAGCAAAGTAAAAAAATGAATGAATTTATTTAAACAAGACCACCAAGTCTTTAAAATATTTTCTTGGATTTTCAAATTCTATTTGAGTTTTGTCTCTCTTAGAATTAAAAATGTCGGGCAAAGCGAGACCAGCTTGCTAGTAAATAAATAAAATTTAAAAAAATAGATGCAGCTCACTGGCAAGTGCTGCTATTTGAGCTATTTTTAGAACAGGCCGGCGGGCTACTCATCTGGCCCTTACGGGCTACCTGGTGCCCGCGGGCACCGCGTTGGTGACCCCTGATTTAGACTTAGACAAACTTTATTCATCCACAAGGGAAATTGCTCTTACAAGGGATGGAAAGGGTAATGCAGGTATAAAGTAGACTAAAAATGTACCTTTGTAGCAATATAAAATATAACATGTAATGTTTACATATTATATACACAGTATATAATATGTACTGATATATTATATTTTTATATAATATATAACAAATACCAATTACCATGTACAATATTATATTATATGTAACAGCTGCAGTAAAACAAGGGTACCAATGATTGTCACACACGCACTAGGTGTGGCGAAAATATTCTCTGAATTTGACCCATCATCCTTGATCACCCCCTGGGAGGTGAGGGGAGCAGTGAGCAGCAGCGGTGGCCGCGCCCGGAAATCATTTTTGGTGATTTTTACCCCCCAATTCCAACCCTTGATGCTGAGGGAGGTTGTGAAATTGTAACGCAGGAAAATCAATTTTTTTTAAAACCAATTTTCAGGAGATTTCCCATATTTTTAAATGCAAATGTCGATGCTCTTCTTAGACTCTCGTAATTAGGGTGTGTGTTTTTTGCCTCTAAATTACCCTATTTTTCGGACTATAAGGTGCACTTCAAATCCTTTCATTTTGCGCCTAAAATACGGAATCATTTTGGTTGTGCTTACCGACCTCGAAGCTATTTTATTTGGTACATGGTGAAATGATAAGTGTGACCAGTAGATGGCAGTCACACATAAGAGATACATGTAGACTGCAATATGACTTAAGTAAACCACCAAAATTGTATATTGTAGAGGTTGCCCTCTAGTGGGTTCTTCGGACCACCACACACTGTTTTATTTTCATGAATAGCAATCGCCTCTGCTTTCCAGCACAATATCTTCTCTTCCTGCGGCCGCTCATCAGCAACTCAAACTCCAACAGCGTGTCTCATTCCGGCTGCTGCTAATAAAGGCGACAGGTGATTAGATAACAAGGCTCACCTGGGCCATCTACTCCCCTGTCGCTGCTTTCGAGGCCGGTCCTGGCACACCCCGTTCCGCGGCAGGCCCGCAGGCCACGCCCCCTCCACATATATGTTTCATTGAAAATATAGAACATTACACACATCGCTCAAAAATCTATCAAAATGTTTTAGTACGACTTTGGTAAGCTGTGAAGCCGCACCGCTTGATGGATTGTACTGTGCTTCAACATACAAGTATTATTATGGTTTGTGTATAAGGTAAGACATATTATCTGGCGTTTTGTTTCGCAATATTATGCAAAATGAACTTTTCTTACCTTCTGGTACCTGCTGATCTGTATTTGGGATCTGCATAAGTCCTGAAAATTTGTGTGTGCCCGCCTTTGTAGTCCGTGACGACACCGTGGTTGATAAGCTTCTTCTTTATCTCTATATTCTTGTTATGGGACATTCATCCTCTGCTGTTGACATTTCTAATATAAAGTAGTGTAAAGTTCTTACTTATATCTGTCAGTAAACTCGCCATGAAAGCGCTAAAACATACCGGTGTAGTGAGTTTACATTATTCACCCAAGGAACTTTAGTTATTAGAGAGTTCCGGTCGGACATTTTTCAGGGAACACATTTAGTAGTGAGCCACGGATGAGGAGATGCTGCTCCGTTATTGATTGAAGTAAAGTCTGAATGTCATTAAAACAGTTAGCTCCATCTTTTGACACTTCTTCCACTCCCGTCCTTGCACGCTAGACAAAAATGACGAGGAGAAGACGCTGCCGAAGGTGAGCCACGTAAATAAGACCGCCCACAAAACGCGGCATCCTGAAGGGACTGTCAGAAAGCGGCTTGAAGATGATCTGTAAAACATAATCTATGCAACATTTTGACCAAAGAACCACCATTACATGTCATGTAGACCACAAGGAAGTGTTTTACATTTAGAAAAAAATAAATAATATGGCCCTTTTAATGCGCCTTACAATTGTATGAAAATAGACCTGACTCGACACGCCCGTCGGCAGTGCGCCTTATAATCCGGTGCGCCCTATGGTCCGGAAAATACAGTAAACTGAGCAAGGAAGCGTCTCTGCCTTGAGCTGAATGCGACTAAACGTGAGCTTTCAGTCAGATCCCATCCGGCATTAACCTTGCCTCACCTTCTCAGAGGTCCTCCTCAATGATGGACGACCCCTCTCTCACGCGCAGACACGCAGCTCTTCATTCCCATGTCCATTAGGAACACGCCCCTATAAACAAATCAGATCAGTCGTAATAGAAATCTGTCGAAGTCGACCCCATAATATCCTGCTTGATGCCCTTTGCAGAGATCAATCATTGCCTGGCGCTTCTGTGGTTGTTGCGAAATGTCAATTACTGCACTTTGAGTACTGTGTGTGTGTGTGTGTGTGTGTGTGTGTGTGTGTGTGTGTGTGTGTGTGTGTGTGTGTGTGTGTGTGTGTGTGTTCTTGTATTTCTACCATTCTTGAGACATCAACAAGGAAAAGTGCCTTCCATATGAGGACCGGTGAACAAGTTAGGACATAAATCAATACGGAAAACCATTGCATCTAATAGAGAATGTCTCATTTGCACCCCCGGTGGTGAAATCCATCAAAATGAGGGTGGTGCCAAAAAGGAGGGATTTTTCAAATTGACTGTGTGTCTGTTTTAAAAGTGTTCCCCCCTTTGGTCAACATATGAAATAACAAGTGTGTGTAAGAAATTGGCCAAAATTAATTTAAAAAATAAATAAACATGTATATAGGGACATACTGTAATAACTTGAAGTAAATAATGAAGATTAAAAACCAATTACAAAAAAAAATGTAATAAATGAACTAAAGCAGTCTTTCTCACAATGTGTCGACTTTATTCTTATAAAATTGTGAACAATTTCTCATATTCTTTCTGTTTCTGTAATATTGCAATATTTTCTCTTAAAATTATTGATTTGAGTAAAATCACGACTTTTATTATAATACTGCCAAAATTCTAAGTTTTTCTTGTGAAACTGTGACCTTTTTCTTGTGAAATTCCAACTCATTTTTCACAGCAAGCTTTTTTTACATTTGCATAGTATGTATATATGATTAATGTTGTAAATACAAATCTTTATATACTTAGAAAGGGTGGTCCTAAAGAGGTACGCATTATTCGGTGGTCTTAAGAAGGTAATAAATACAAGAATGTGTGTGTGTGTGTGTGCGCGTGCGTGCGTGCGTGTGTGTGTGTGTGAGAGTGTGTGTTCTTGTATTTCTACCCTTCTTGAGACATCAACAAGGAAAAGTACCTTCCATATGAGGACCGGTGAACAAGTTAGGACATAAATCATGGTCCCAATACGGAAAACCATTGCATCTACTAGAGACTGTCTCATTTGCACCCCTGGTGGTGAAATCTATCAAAATTAGGGTGGTCCCAAGAAGGAGGGATTTTTCAAATTGACCGTGTGTCAGTTTTAAAAGTGTTCCCCCTCTGGTCAACATATGAAATAACAAGTGTGTGTAAGAAATTGGCCAAAATTATTTAAAAAATAAATAAACATGTATATAGGGACATACTGTAATAACTTGAAGTAAATGATGAAGATTAAAAACCAATTACAAACAAAAAATAAAATAAATGAATATAAAGCAGTCTTTTTCTCACAATGCGTCGACTTTTTTCTTATAAAATTGGGAACAATTTCTCATATTCTTTCTGTTTCTGTAATATTGCAATATTTTCTCTTAAAATGTTTGCTTTTTTTATGTAAAATTATTACTTTTTAATGCAAAATGGTGACATTTGTCATATAAAATTCTGACTTGTATCACAATATTGCCAATTATTTGTTGTTCTTGTAAAATAGTGACTTTTTTTTAAATAGAATTATGACTTATGTCATAGTTTTTCCCATTAAAGTTAAGATTATTATTATATTATTGCCAACATTTTAAAGTTTTCTTATAAAATTGCGACTTTTGTCGAGTAAAATTACGACTCTTTTCATAAAATTGCCAACATTTTAAGCTTTTCTTGTAAAACTGCGACTGTTATTGAGTAAAATTCCAACTTTTACCATAATATTGCACAAATGTTCAGTTTTTCTTGTAAAACTTTGACTTGCGTTGACTAAAATGACGACTTTTATTATAATACTGCCAAAACTACGTTTTTCTTGTGAAACTGTGACCTTTTTCTTGTGAAATTCCAACTCATTTTTCACAACAAGCTTTTTTTACATTTGCACAGTATGTATATATGATTAATGTTGTAAATACAACTCCTTATATATCTAGAAAGGGTGGTCCTAAAGAGGTAGGAGTTGTTCGGAGGTCTTAAGAAGGTTACAAACACAAGAATGTGTGTGTGTGAGTGTATGTTCTTGTATTTCTACCCTTCTTGAGACATCAACAAGGAAAAGTACCTTCCATATGAGGACCGGTGAACAAGTTAGGACATAAATCATGGTCCCAATACGGAAAACCATTGCATCTAATAGAGAATGTCTCATTTGCACCCCTGGTGGTGAAATCTATCAAAATGAGGGTGGTCCCAAGAAGGAGGGATTGTTCAAATTGACCGTGTGTCAGTTTGAAAAGTGTTCCCCCTATGGTCAACATATGAAATAACAAGTGTGTGTAAGAAATTGGCCAAAATTAATTTAAAAAATAAATAAACATGTATATAGGGACATACTTTAATAACTTGAAGTAAATAATGAAGATTAAAAACCAATTACAAAAAAAAAAATTAATAAATGAACTAAAAGCAGTCTTTTTCTCACAATGTGTCGACTTTTTTCTTATAAAATTGGGAACAATTTCTCATATTCTTTCTGTTTCTGTAATATTGCAATATTTTCTCTTAAAATTATTGCTTTTTTTATGTAAAATGATTACTTTTTAATGCAAAATGGTGACATTTGTCATATAAAATTCGGACTTTTATCACAATATTGCCAATTTTTTGTTGTTCTTGTAAAATAGTGACTTTTTTTTAATAGAATTATGACTTATGTCATAGTTTTGCCCATTAAAGTTCCGATTATTATTATATTATTGCCAACATTTTAAAGTTTTCTTATAAAATTGCGACTTTTGTCGAGTAAAATTACGACTCTTTTCATAAAATTGCCAACATTTTAAGCTTTTCTTGTAAAACTGCGACTGTTATTGAGTAAAATTCCAACTTTTACCATAATATTGCACAAATGTTCAGTTTTTCTTGTAAAACTTTGACTTGCGTTGACTAAAATGACGACTTTTATTATAATACTGCCAAAACTGTACGTTTTTCTTGTGAAACTGTGACCTTTTTCTTGTGAAATTCCAACTCATTTTTCACAACAAGCTTTTTTTACATTTGCACAGTATGTATATATGAATAATGTTGTAAATACAACTCCTTATATATCTAGAAAGGGTGGTCCTAAAGAGGTAGGAGTTGTTCGGAGGTCTTAAGAAGGTAACAAACACAAGAATGTGTGTGTGTGAGTGTATGTTCTTGTATTTCTACCCTTCTTGAGACATCAACAAGGAAAAGTACCTTCCATATGAGGACCGGTGAACAAGTTAGGACATAAATCATGGTCCCAATACGGAAAACCATTGCATCTAATAGAGAATGTCTCATTTGCACCCCTGGTGGTGAAATCTATCAAAATTAGGGTGGTCCCAAGAAGGAGGGATTTTTCAAATTGACCGTTAAATTAAATTAAAAGTGTTCCCCCCTCTGGTCAACATATGAAATAACAAGTGTGTGTAAGAAATTGGCCAAAATTAATTAAAAAATAAATAAACATGTATATAGGGACATACTGTAATAACTTGAAGTAAATAATGAAGATTAAAAACCAATTACAAACAAAAAATAAAATAAATGAACTTAAAGCAGTCTTTTTCTCACAATGCGTCGACTTTTTTCTTATAAAATTGGGAACAATTTCTCATATTCTTTCTGTTTCTGTAATATTGCATTATTTTCTCTTAAAATGTTTGCTTTTTTTATGTAAAATTATTACTTTTTAATGCAAAATGGTGACATTTGTCATATAAAATTCTGACTTTTATCACAATATTGCCAATTATTTGTTGTTCTTGTAAAATAGTGACTTTTTTTTTAAATAGAATTATGACTTATGTCATAGTTTTGCCCAGTAAAGTTCAGGTAATTATTATAATATTGCCAAAATTTTAAAGTTTTCTTATAAAATTGTGACTTTTGTCGAGTAAAATTACGACTCTTTTCATAAAATTGCCAACATTTTAAGATTTTCTTGTAAAACTGCGACTGTTATCGAGTAAAACTCCAACTTTTATCATAATATTGCACAAATGTTCAGTTATTCTTGTAAAAGTTTGACTTGCGTTGAGTACCATTACGACTTTTATTATAATACTGCCAAAACTCTACGTTTTTCTTGTGAAACTGTGACCTTTTTCTTGTGAAATTCCAACTCATTTTTCACAACAAGTTTTTTTTTTACATTTGCATAGTATGTATGTATAATTAATGTTGTAAATACAAATCTTTATATATCTAGAAAGGGTGGTCCTGAAGAGGTACCGTAGGCATTATTCGGAGGTCTTAAGAAGGAAACAAATACAAGAATGTGTGTGTGTGTGTGTGTGCGTGTGTGTGTGTGTGTGTGTGTGTGTGTGTGTGTGTGTGTGTGTGTGTGTGTTCATTGTCAGATGTCGGATTCATTTGTGGAGTGCAGCTTTCTATTGTGCACTTGGCTTGAGGTGTCAAGAGGAGTTGTTTGTTATAGTGTGTGTGCGAGTGTTGAGTCTGTGATTTATTCCGCGCTGTAGCAGAGTCTGTTCTGGTGTGTTATGGCATCATTATGTGTCACCAATGACCCAAATGTCTGCTGCTCTTCTCCTGGCGCTACACAGATTCCGAATCCAAAAGGAAGGAGTTTAGGTTACCACAGCAGTGTCAGTAGTATGTATTGTTAGAGACTTAGATTAACATGACTCACAACAATGCTGCTTTGGACTACAAAACCCAAAACCAGTGAAGTTGGCACGTCGTGTAATTCGTAAATAAAAACAGAATACAATGATTTGCAAATCCTTTTCAACTTATATTCAATTGACAGCAGACAGACAGACAGCAGCTTTATTTTGTCCATTCTTAACATGTACAAGACACATAAGAACTGAAATTACATTTTCGGCACAATCCCGCTAAGAGCAGACATACGTTACAGGGGGACAAGACGGGACCGCCAACGGATCAGCCACTTACAGCGCTCCTTAAAAAGGTGGGAAAAAGGTGACATTGGGAAAGGGGGAAGAGTAAAAAAATATATCAGTCTGAGGCTGGAACCTCGGGAGTGGTCCAGACTGAGTCCGAGGAAAAAACCTCACATAGCATGGCACACATAAACATGGTACATGTAATCACAACAACTCGCAACAGAGGAGGGGGGAGTTGGGACCCTGGAGGCCGGCTGCCGGTATTAAAGCACTACTCAGCCACCACAACCCCGGAGGAATTAAGCAGTGGTGAAGGCGTTGATTTGGGGAGGGGCGTGTGCGTGCATGTATGCCCAATTAACTTGGGTGAGATGTTGGAATGTCTTTGTGGACTGAGGCCGATCTCAAAAGTTCGACCCAGGTGCTTTTTGAAAAAAAGGAAGGTCAAAAGCGTCCATCTTTGAGGAGTCCTCGGGGGAGTTCTTCAGAACAGCCTGTTCCTCAAGGCCATTCGAGGGAGTCAAATCGTAGATTAAGATGTTTTTTCTTCGAGCAGTCAAAACAATGACATTCCTGCTCTGTGTCCGTGTGCTGGCTCTCTCAATTCCAATTTAATTATTCTTTCTCGGCAAACTTCACCAAGATGATATCCATTTTGCGATTCAAATCAGAAATCGCTCCAGTCTGTGATCCCACAGCACGGCCCCATCCTTCCATTGCGTTGAACAGCCTCTGGGCCCCTTGAGTGGCTGCCATCGTCTTCCGAATTTGACGATACACCAGAGCAATGCCCAGCCCAATCAGCAAATGCCCTGCGATCACGGCTCCAAATAGGTAGATGTCTTCCACGTCCTCGATGGAAAGGACTGAGAGGCACATGATTCTCCAAGTATTCCAGGAATCTCTCACGTACCCCGCAGCAATGGTTCCATCAGGGTAGCCAGGCTCCCCCGAACCTCTTTTCCTTGTCGAAAAGACTGTGTCAATTGCGTCGAGAGTCCAGTTTAGATTTGAGGACAGCTCAAGAAAAGAGGCTTCAAAAAAGTTCAGACAAAGACAAGGACACAAGAAAGCAAGCAAGGAAGGAGGGAGCGGAGAAAAATGCGACCGCCCTCACCAAGAGGCAAGACAGAAAGTTATATTCAATTGAATAGATGTTCAAACTGAGAAACTTATTTTTTTTGGCAAAAAATCATTAACTTCGAATTTAATGGCAGCAACACATTGCAAAAAAGTTGGCACAGGGGCATTTTTACCACTGTGTTACATGGCCTTTCCTTTTAACAACAGGAACTGAGGAGACGATAAGCTCGGGCCCAGCAAAGACGCTGGCGTTGCTGGGTGTTGTTGATAAACGGCTTTTGCTTTGCATAGTAGAGTTTTAACTTGCACTTACAGATGTAGCGACCAACTGTAGTTACTGACAGTGGTTTTCTGAAGTGTTCCTGAGCCCACGTGGTGATATCCTTTATACTCTGATGTCGTTTTTTTTGGTGCAGTACCGCCTGAGGGATTTCATGGAAGCTGCTTTTATACCCAATCATGGCACCCACCTGTTCCCAAATAGCCTGTCCACCTGTGGGATGTTCCAAATAAGTGTTTGATGAGCATTCCTCAACTTTCTCAGTTGTTCTTGTCTTTGCAGTCTATTCAATTGAATATAAGTTGAAAAGGATTTGCAAATCATTGTATTCTGTTTTTATTTATCATTTAAACAACGTGCCAACTTCACTGGTTTTGGGGTTTGTATCATAATTACTTGGACACATACCGAAGCTCGTGTTTGTTGATCATAATAACGTCAGCAGTAAATAAGGTGAAATATAGAAAAACATCACATTTGAATCATCCCCACATCTAAATGTCTTCACATTACAGATTCCTGTGGAGCAGGTGATCAAAAAAAGAAAAGACTATTGATGTAGAAAACATGACAAAACATTTGTAATAAATACACAAATGCCAAGGATTATGAGGTGCCCAGTGTAAAAAAAACGAGATATATTTTGAATATTTGGCTCACTTTACTAACATCTAGTTACCGTGTTTTCCAGACTATAAGGCGCACTTAAAATCCTTTTTTTTCTCTTCAAAACTCGACAGTGCGCCTTTTAACCCGGTGCGCCTAATGTACGAAATAGGTTTTGTTGAGATTACCCACCTCGAAGCAATTTTATTTGGTACATGGTGTAATGATAAACGTGACCAGTAGATGGCAGTCAAACATAAGAGATAAGTGTAGGCTGCACCGTTTGATGTGCTTCAACATACGAGTATTATTATGGTGTGTGTATAAGGTAAGACATACTATCTGGCGTTTTGTTTCCCAATATTATGCAAAAGCAACTTTTCTTACCTTCTGGTACCTGCTGATCTGTATTTGGGATCTGCATAAATCCTGAAAAATTGTCTGCCTTTGTAGTCCGTGCCGACGCCGTAGTCGTTAAGCTTCTTCTTTTTCTGTGACATTCATCCTCTGCTGTTGCCATTTCTAATATAAAGTAGTGTAAAGTTCTTCCTTATATCTGTCAGTAAACTTGCCATGAAAGCGCTAAAACATACCGGTGTAGTGAGTTTGCATTATTCACCCAAGGAACTTTAGTTATTAGAGTTCCGGTCGGACGGTTTTTCACAGGACACATTTCCGGCGTTGTTGTTTCCGGATGAGGAGATGGTGAGCCACGTAAATAAGACCGCCTTCAAAGCGGCGCATCCGGAAGCGACTGTCAGAAAGCGGCTTGAAGATGATCTGTAAAACATAATCTATGCAACATTTTGACCAAATAACCACCATTACATGTTATGTAGACCACAAGGAAGAAATTCAATGTAAAAAAAATAAATAAAAATATGACTACTTTGATGCGCCCTATAATACTGTATATGAAAAAAGATAAAAAAATAGACCATTAATCGGCAGTGCGCCTTTTAATCCGGTGCTCCCTATGGTCCGGAAAATACAGTAATTGTATCGACATTTGAGAATGGATGAAGAATCATTTCCATCAGAAACGCTGTGGACGGTTATACTTCCGGTTCATGGCTCAACTCGCAGCACCTGCAGTGAGCGAACTCATCCAAAAGATGGCGCCCTAGCACAAACAATAACACACCTTTTCAGTGTCTCTGTGTTACATAAAAAGTATTTGTTGAATACAAAATATTATGGCCCGTTGGCAAAGAAAAATCCATAAAGCAGCCGCACCGTTTTGTAAGCCGCAGGGTTCAAAGTAAAAATAAATGCTTTAGAATGTAATATCGGAAATTATCGGTATCTGTTTCAACCTCCCGATTTTCCCGGGAGACTCCCGAATTTCAGTGCCCCTCCCGAAAATCTCCCGGGGCAACCATTCTCCCGATTTCCACCCGGACAATAATATTTGGGGCGCGCCTTAAAGGCACTACCATTAACGTCCACTTTTCCTCCATACAAACAGCGTATATATATATATATATGCAGCTTTTACACACACATAGGTGAATGCAATGTATACTTGATCAACAGCCATACAGGTCACACTGAGGGTGGGCGTATAAACAACTTTAACACTGTTACAAATATGCGCCACACTGTGAACCCACACCAAAACAAGAATGACAAACTCATTTCGGGAGAACATCCACACCGTAACACAACATAAACACAACAGATCAAATGGATGACGTCATCAGCGCGGGTCTCCTGCAGCGGCGAGGAAGACAGGGCTGGTTGGGGAAACTTGTTGTCCGGAGGAGGATCCTGGGGGAACGACGCGCCATGCTGGCGAAAAGAAGCCTTTCTGGCTGGCCTCCATCTTCACCAGCGCGTCTCCATCACCTCGTCATGGCCCGTCTGCGGAAGAACGTCTGCTGCCTGCATAATGTCACGTGGGGGGGTCGCAGCTGGCTGCGGGGTTGTTCTTCCCATGCAAAAAACGGCTCCGGACGACAGCGTGAAGGTGAGCTTGGATTTATTCAAGATAAATCACTAAAACTATCACACATGCAAACAATAAAGCAAAAAGGCAAGCGTGCCTAAAACACATGAAGCTTAATTACTTGGCATGGATGACATGGCATAATCAAACACTTACTTGACATAAACGCCTGACAAACACAATGCAGGCAGAATGAGTGATGAACAAAGGTAGACTTAAATAACAGTGACATGATTGGAACAAACAGGTGCGTGACTCAAAACGTAAAACAGGTGCGTGACATGACAGGTGAAAACTAATGGGTGACCATGGAAACCAAACCAAACAAGGAAGTGAAACCAGGAACTAAGAAAGTGTCCAAAAAAACAAACAGCACATGGCCAAAACAAAAACATGATAAACAGACATGACACTAGCGGGGGCCATTTTGATATTTTTTTATTTTAAATACCAATACAATATATGTATAACAAATATACATTTAGGCCTCCACTCAGGCTTGATCCCGGGGACCCCAAAGTGTTTTGGTCAAAAAAATATAAAAAATGTGTCATTATTCAGTATTATTATTTTTATTATTCAAGTTTTAAATCTCTAGATCAACATTAAGTCTATCTGTCAATATAATGTTTTTAAAGATTTAAGCTGTATGTAAGAAAACCCTGTTTTTTTATGGAAGAAACACAAAATATGCAATATTTTCACCCGATACATTTTTAAGTGGAATATTTGAGGTTATATAATAATTGGAGCCTTAAAAAGGTAAATAACTCATAACACCATTGATTTTAATTCATTATTATTTTTTGAGCAATGACACTTAAAAAAAAATCACACTAAAATGATTGGGAATCCAAAAGGGTCCTACTCATTAAAGTGTTAAAAAATAAATTATAATTTTTTTTTTACTGTTTACTTTTAACACAATAATCTCGAGATCAACTTCAAATCTATCCGTCAATTATAAGTTTTATTGTTGTTTATGTTTTTTGTTTGTTCGTTTTAGGCCCTTCTTTAAAAAAAGCTCAGTTTTTTATATGGCAAACACAAAATATGCTACATTTTCCCCAAAAAATGTCTCAAAGTGGAATATTTTATGTGACGTAATTGGAGCTTTGAATAGGTCAATAATTCATAATGACATTGATTTTGATTCATTATTATTTTTTAAAGAAAGAAACAGCCTGCATGGCAGCTTTGTGTTATTAAGAGTAAACATTGACAACATTTTCTTGTTACATTTCACCTGTTTGCTCTTTTATACCACTTTTTATGTTTTAAATTTTTTTAAATCGTATTTTTAAAATGTGCCGTGGGGCCGTTAAAACATGACCTGCGGGCCGCAAATGGCCCCCGGGCCGCACTTTGGACACCCCTGGTTTAATGCATCCAGCGGGGCATCACAACAAAATAAGGCATAATAATGTGTTAATTCCACGACTGTATATATCGGTATCGGTTGATATCGGAATCGGTAATTAAGAGTTGGACAATATCGGAATATCGGATATCGACAATAAAGCCATTATCGGACATCTTTAGTTCAAAGCATTTTTTTTTTTACATGTAGCAACTCGTGAAGGAGAAAACAACAAAAATGTGCAGGCTTTTGTTGTTGTTGTTGTTGTTTTTAATGCATTAAGATGCTGCAATGTTTACCCAGCAGTGGAAAAACAAGCCCGAAGAGATTTTAGTACTCCAAAACGAGCCGACTTGAGCATAAATCAGGGTGGCTGTGAACATCGTAGCAGGTGAGATATTGTAAGTCCTCCAATCATTTGGTGGAAAATAATGCAACGTGAATGATTTCATTATAGATTCAGTCTCCTGGTTCAATTGCAATTTCATGTGCAGTTTGCAGGTGCAGACACTGAGTGATTATAGTAAAGTAGTGAAGGAAATTGCTGGTATTTTAGGTTTCTGCTGGCTTGAAACCCCACTGGAACTCACCGGGCTCCTCTTTTTTTTTATTATTTGAATCATCACACCATATTGAAAAGGATGTGAGTCAGCTTTGGTGCTAATATCATGCCTCTGTGGGTTTTGCTTTAAGAAAGTGCACACTGCGTTTTTTTCCCCCCCTTTTCAAAAGGAAGGTTTTTCAGGTCAAAAGTCAAATTAAAGTATTCTACTTTCACAATGGTGTCAGATTGCGCGAATGGTGTATTTTTTTTTTCTTCCTGCAAGATAAAGTCTCCTGAGACCCCCGAATAAAAGGTAGAATAGGCTTTATAACAAAAGCCGGAGACCACGTTTCTTATGAACCGCTATCTTAGCACTTTCAAAGCAGGGAACAATACGTCTCTTACCTCGTAATGTCTGCTGATCATGCGAGGGGCTTAATTGTTCCCAGACTTTAGTCTGTCGGACTAAAGTCCGCTCTCAAAAGAAGACGGGCACGGGGGGCAGACTTCACTCAGCCCGGATTAGAGAGCAGGGTGCTGGTGTGCCGCTGGGGTAATGACATGCCCTCCAGGCTGTAAAGTAAATGGAGCGTTCAGGTTGTTAAAAGCGCAAAGTTAGAGAATTGCACATCTGTCAAGGCGCCATTAACGCTAATAATGCAGCTCGCCGAACGCCATCGTACCCTTTTATTGGCTTTGTCGCCTGCTTCCTATAAGGCAGCTACCCAGAAATACGTTATGCGAACTACGGACAAAACCGAATAGCAATAATTTTCGCCCTTTACCAGGGATCAGCGGTGAAGTGAACGTCTAATAAAGTACACGGATTTACTTGTTCGGCTTATTGTCCGATCAGCAGAAGTAAAAATGTCGCACGTGTTCGAGGTACACAAGATTTCCTGCTAATATTATATTGTCAACATTCCGAGAAACGGGTTGCAAGAACACGCCCTTGACTTTTTACTTGCTAATGGACTAGGTACATAACAGTAAACGGTATAATGATCATTTGTAGAGATGTCCGATAATATCGTCCGATAAATGCTGTAAAATGTAATATCGTAAATTATCGGTATCGGTTTCAAAAAGTAAAATTTACGACTTTTTAGTCGGAAGAAGTACAGAGCGCCAATAAACCTTCAAGGCACCGCCTTTGCGTGCCGGCCCAGTCACATAATATCTACGGCTTTTCACACACACAAGTGAGTGCAAGGCATACTTGGTCAACAGCCATACAGGTCACACTGAGGGTGGCCGTATAAACAACTTCAACACTGTTACAAATATGCGCCACACTGTGAACCCACACCAAACAAGAATGACAAACACATTTCGGGAGAACATCCGCACCGTAACACAACATAAACACAACAGAACAAAACACACAGAAGCCCTTGCAGCACTAACTCTTCCGGGACGCTACAATATACACCCCCCACTTGTCCCCGCAGTAAAAGTATACAGCGAAGGAGAAAACTGTTTGATGTTTTGCAGCAGGCGATGTGTCGTGAACATTATCACAACTTGTTTATAAAGTCTTTACTTTGTTGACTGGGATGTTCACACATCCTTTATTTAACTGCAAACTGTATCAGTGTTCAAATAACATCAATACTAGCTAAAATGTTTTGTCGTCTCATCGAACTGAACGCAGTGCTGTGAAGGTTATGTATTCGATGTGAGAAGTAACAATGCGATTTTTTTCATGTCACAAAGGTATTATTTTAAAAAATCATTCATGTGACACATCATTTTGTTAATCTTTTGTTTATAGTTAATTCATATATGCCATATTTCTGGTCAACCTCTTAATGGATCTGTCCCGATACATATCTACATATAAATGTACATGATTTAAAAAAAAAAAAAAATATATATATATATAAAAAAAAAAACCCTCCCTCTATCAAAATGTAAAAATAGACATAAAGGCACCATGTAATGACAAAAAGCTGACAAGTTGATATTATTAAAGAATAAAAAAACCCTAATATTTGTCTTTAGATATATGGATAACGTTTATTTATAGCCTTTTTTTATTAGACATTACAATTGACATGATGGTATTACGTTCACACCCCAACACTGCTTTACCTAACAATCAGTAATCATGATTTTAATATTGATAACATCCATCCATCCATTTTCTACCGCTTATTCCCTTCGGGGTCGTGGGGGGCGCTGGAGCCTATCTCAGCTACAATCGGGCGGAAGGTAACAATAATCTTAAATATTACTTTGGCCATTGGCGTTGTTAGGCCTATTTTAGGGGGGCTCAAGCCCCCCTAAAATGTTCTTAAGCCCCCCTAAATAATTTGGTGTTAAAAAAAAAATAAAAAAATCATTTTTTTTTTTTTTCTTTTTTACAAATACATGCCAACATATTCATTATAAAGTGGCCCGAATATGAGTTTAAATAAATAATCATATAACCTGTCATTATTCACTCAGTTTCCCCTCACTTCATAGTGTAAGGTAGAGAGCCCCTTGAGTGCGTCGGTATCCAATCCATTCCACTTGTTCATATAGAAAATGCCCACATCACTCAAAATCCAGTCCGCATTTTCTATGCGACCTTGCTTGCGGTCCTGCAGGTGTACGAAGCACATTAGCACACAGCACTGCAGAAGAAGGCGTGTCTTAATGAAATTAAACAATGGATGTCCGCTAACTTTTTGCAACTCAACGCTAAGAAAACGGAAATGCTGATTATCGGTCCTGCTCAACACCGACATCTATTTAATAATACCACCTTAACATTTGACAACCAAACAATTAAACAAGGCGACTCGGTAAAGAATCTGGGTATTATCTTCGACCCAACTCTCTCGTTTGAGTCACACATTAAGAGTGTTACTAAAACGGCCTTCTTTCATCCCCGTAATATCGCTAAAATTCGTTCCATTTTGTCCACAAGCGATGCTGAGATCATTATCCATGCGTTCGTTACATCTCGTCTCGATTACTGTAACGTTTTACCCACATATGCGGTCCTCTCCAAGGTTTCTCATAGTCATTCACATTGACGTCCCACTGGGGTGAGTTTTTCCTTGCCCGTATGTGGCTTGTACAGCCCTTTGAGACACTTGTGATTTAGGGCTGTATAAATAAACATTGATTGATTGATTGATTGAAGAAGAACCTTGTGTCTGCAATTGTAAATAATTTAGTTTTTAAGTTTTGTGTTTCTTGTAGAATCTATATAAAGTAATATACATTAGCCTATTGTTAAAATAATGAAGAAAACATCATTAAATATATTTGTTTTATTGTATTGTTACATTAATAGCTGTTGTATTATTATTGGATGGCTTGTTAAACATTTCATAGGATTTTCAGAGGGTGGAAAAACCAAGACATTTAATATAAAATGTAAAATGAATAAATATATAAAAAGAAAAAGAAAAAAAATGGTTAAAAGCCATCGTCCCCGGGAGCATTTAATTTCGTCCCGTGAATTTTTTAACCATCCCCGGGACGACGGGACTACGTTAATCTCAAGCCCTGGAAGTTACATTTTATTGTTTGCATTGTTTCAGCATTGCACTTTGAAGATGGTCCCTCAGCTCTTTGACAGCTTTGGCTCTTTTTCAGATCAGCAGACTAAGTCTTTCTTATTTACAGAATATATAAAAGTTTCTCATTTCTATTAATTTCCTTAACGGCTTGCCATAATATACTGTATATATATATATATATATATATATATATATATATATGTATATATATATATATATATATATATATATATATATATATATATATATATATATATATATATATATATATATATATATATATATATATATATATATATATATATATATATATATATATATATATATATATAGACATATATATATATATATAGACATATATATATATATATAGACATATATGTCTATATATATATATATATATATATATATATATATAGACATATATGTCTATATATATATATATATATATATATATATATATATATATATATATTATACAACAAATTATTCCGATCCAGGTATTACTTTAATTCAAGAAATTAAGTAATATTTCCAGGGCTTGAATTTACAACCATTTTAGTCACATATGTGCCCAAAATGTAATCTGTGCAACTTCAAAATATTTGGGAACAAACAATTATTGTATTGTGAGCTAAAGTGGAGGCATTAGCCTCTATGTTGTGAATGAATAACATAGAGGCTAATGCCATGACTTTCATTGTGTTTCAGTGTATCTTGAAGGATCATGCAAGTCATTGTTTCTTGTTGATGCTGTAAACAAAATGTCACCGTGCAAACCCATGTTTGTTGTTGTACTGAACACAGATTGAAAAAAAAACCAGACTGAAATAATAATAATAACAATGATTCATTTCCAAGTCTTTGTTAGCCGTCTGTGAAGTTTTGTGCTCGTGCGCTACGGTCGCTCGCATCCTGTGCATCTCCTGGGGGCTAAGACCCCCCTGTCCTAAAAAGCTAGTGACGCCCCTGACTTTGGCCATGATTGGCAGCCCTAGATCTCATACGTGAACACTTTTTATCTATATGGACAAAAAGTGCAGTTACCTCTTACGGCCATCAGGACCATGGATTATTTGACCCGGTGGACTTGTCTGCTCTTATGTGCTTGTAGTGCATACGTACGCATATCGACAATACTTTTGCATGAGTGAGACCAACGCTGTAACATTTACCTGTGATTGGTTTTTAAAAAAAATGCTTGTGAATCTTCCAGAAGCCCAGACTTCTGACTGTTCAACAGAAGAACGTGGGTGGAGTCCCCGACAGACCCTCCTCACATCTTTTGGATTTTGCAGTATGCAGCTCTCGGTAAGGTTTAGACACGCCTGACTTGGGTTCTTCTCTAACGAGATGGCAGCCCCGTTACCTTGTCGGTCACACACCTCGCTGATGAATCTAACAGTGACCGTGTGTGGCAGCACCTTTACGTCCCTACCGGGACTCCAAATGACCAATTTGAAAGGTTGAGATGAACGATGCAAGATTATTCAAGGTCGTGCTCCTTCTTCGTTCCTGGATATCGAATACCATGAGAACAAAAGGTAGCCTTTAGAGAGCACACATTGAAATACTTTGATTTGTGCATTTTTACAACCACTTTACAATAATGGTAGCATCTTTCATAGTTCATAGATTGCTCATAAATAATACCTTTATATTCAGTACTGTACCGCCTCTACACCTGACATCCGCTGTAATGATACCAAGTACAGAAGCGTATCTAGTCGATATTACATATTACATCGATATTTTTTGGCATCACAACATCTTCTTTCGTTTAAAAAAAAGGTATATTATATTTATAAACTCAGGAAATATGTCCCTGGACACATGAGGACTTTGAATATGACCATTGTATGATCCTGTAATGACTTGGTATCAGATTGATACCCAAATTTGTGGTATCATCCAAAACTAATGTAAAGTATCAAACAACAGAAGAATAAGTGATTATTACATTTTAACAGAAGTGTAGATAGAACATGTTAAAAGAGAAAGTAGGCAGATATTAACAGTAAGTGAACAAATAGATTATCAATTCATTTTCTACCACTTGTCCTTTTTAAAGTTGACAAAATAATAGAATGGAAAGTGACACAATATGTTACTGCATATGTCAGCAGCTAAATTATGAGCCTTTGTTTGCTCACTTAATACTAAAAGACAAGTCATTATTTTATTTAAGGACAAACTTGCAA